>NC_062524.1:2488247-2510747 GCF_022655615.1 Tachysurus fulvidraco
CGTACAGTATACTGCTAACTGTAATGCGTACAGTATACTGCTAACTGTAATGTGTACAGTATACTGCTAACTGTAATGATGCGTACAGTATACTGCTAACTGTAATGATGCGTACAGTATACTGCTAACTGTAATGCGTACAGTATACTGCTAACTGTAATGTGTACAGTATACTGCTAACTGTAATGCGTACAGTATACTGCTAACTGTAATGATGTGTACAGTATACTGCTAACTGTAATGTGTACAGTATACTGCTAACTGTAATGATGTGTACAGTATACTGCTAACTGTAATGTGTACAGTATACTGCTAACTGTAATGATGCGTACAGTATACTGCTAACTGTAATGCGTACAGTATACTGCTAACTGTAATGTGTACAGTATACTGCTAACTGTAATGATGCGTACAGTATACTGCTAACTGTAATGCGTACAGTATACTGCTAACTGTAATGCGTACAGTATACTGCTAACTGTAATGATGCGTACAGTATACTGCTAACTGTAATGTGTACAGTATACTGCTAACTGTAATGTGTACAGTATACTGCTAACTGTAATGCGTACAGTATACTGCTAACTGTAATGATGTGTACAGTATACTGCTAACTGTAATGATGCGTACAGTATACTGCTAACTGTAATGATGTGTACAGTATACTGCTAACTGTAATGATGCGTACAGTATACTGCTAACTGTAATGCGTACAGTATACTGCTAACTGTAATGTGTACAGTATACTGCTAACTGTAATGCGTACAGTATACTGCTAACTGTAATGCGTACAGTATACTGCTAACTGTAATGATGTGTACAGTATACTGCTAACTGTAATGATGCGTACAGTATACTGCTAACTGTAATGATGCGTACAGTATACTGCTAACTGTAATGCGTACAGTATACTGCTAACTGTAATGCGTACAGTATACTGCTAACTGTAATGCGTACAGTATACTGCTAACTGTAATGATGTGTACAGTATACTGCTAACTGTAATGCGTACAGTATACTGCTAACTGTAATGCGTACAGTATACTGCTAACTGTAATGCGTACAGTATACTGCTAACTGTAATGATGTGTACAGTATACTGCTAACTGTAATGATGTGTACAGTATACTGCTAACTGTAATGCGTACAGTATACTGCTAACTGTAATGCGTACAGTATACTGCTAACTGTAATGATGTGTACAGTATACTGCTAACTGTAATGATGTGTACAGTATACTGCTAACTGTAATGCGTACAGTATACTGCTAACTGTAATGATGTGTACAGTATACTGCTAACTGTAATGTGTACAGTATACTGCTAACTGTAATGCGTACAGTATACTGCTAACTGTAATGTGTACAGTATACTGCTAACTGTAATGCGTACAGTATACTGCTAACTGTAATGTGTACAGTATACTGCTAACTGTAATGCGTACAGTATACTGCTAACTGTAATGTGTACAGTATACTGCTAACTGTAATGCGTACAGTATACTGCTAACTGTAATGATGTTTACAGTATACTGCTAACTGTAATGATGCGTACAGTATACTGCTAACTGTAATGATGCGTACAGTATACTGCTAACTGTAATGCGTACAGTATACTGCTAACTGTAATGATGTGTACAGTATACTGCTAACTGTAATGCGTACAGTATACTGCTAACTGTAATGCGTACAGTATACTGCTAACTGTAATGATGCGTACAGTATACTGCTAACTGTAATGTGTACAGTATACTGCTAACTGTAATGCGTACAGTATACTGCTAACTGTAATGTGTACAGTATACTGCTAACTGTAATGCGTACAGTATACTGCTAACTGTAATGATGTGTACAGTATACTGCTAACTGTAATGCGTACAGTATACTGCTAACTGTAATGTGTACAGTATACTGCTAACTGTAATGCGTACAGTATACTGCTAACTGTAATGATGTTTACAGTATACTGCTAACTGTAATGATGCGTACAGTATACTGCTAACTGTAATGATGCGTACAGTATACTGCTAACTGTAATGCGTACAGTATACTGCTAACTGTAATGATGTGTACAGTATACTGCTAACTGTAATGCGTACAGTATACTGCTAACTGTAATGCGTACAGTATACTGCTAACTGTAATGATGCGTACAGTATACTGCTAACTGTAATGGTGTGTACAGTATACTGCTAACTGTAATGCGTACAGTATACTGCTAACTGTAATGATGCGTACAGTATACTGCTAACTGTAATGGTGTGTACAGTATACTGCTAACTGTAATGCGTACAGTATACTGCTAACTGTAATGCGTACAGTATACCGCTAACTGTAATGCGTACAGTATACTGCTAACTGTAATGATGCGTACAGTATACTGCTAACTGTAATGATGCGTACAGTATACTGCTAACTGTAATGATGCGTACAGTATACTGCTAACTGTAATGCGTACAGTATACTGCTAACTGTAATGATGTGTACAGTATACTGCTAACTGTAATGATGTGTACAGTATACTGCTAACTGTAATGATGTGTACAGTATACTGCTAACTGTAATGATGCGTACAGTATACTGCTAACTGTAATGATGTGTACAGTATACTGCTAACTGTAATGCGTACAGTATACTGCTAACTGTAATGATGTGTACAGTATACTGCTAACTGTAATGCGTACAGTATACTGCTAACTGTAATGTGTACAGTATACTGCTAACTGTAATGATGTGTACAGTATACTGCTAACTGTAATGATGTGTACAGTATACTGCTAACTGTAATGATGTGTACAGTATACTGCTAACTGTAATGATGCGTACAGTATACTGCTAACTGTAATGATGTGTACATTATACTGCTGCTTGTGTGTAGTTCAGGCAAAGATTTGTGAAGAATTGTGCAGGAGTATCAGTAGCTCCTGACGCTTGACGTTACACTTTACACTCCAGACTCCGCTGTGATTGACAGGCGAGACTCGGAGCGCATGGCTGAGTCGCTCCCTCACATAATGCCCATAGATGGCTGGGATGTCGTAGGGAATCGGAAGGGTTTTTCTGACACACCACTCAGATGCCCCTTTAAACACAACACTGGGCAGTTGTTTGTTTACTCAACACTCAACACACAAGCAGTCCACTCTCACTGCCACTGCTGACACTCAACACTCTACACCCGGCTCTAAACACCCGACACTCAACACTCTACACCCGGCTCTAAACACCCGACACTCAACACTCTACACTTGATTGTCAACACTGTGGCGAGGTCGGACTAAGCTGCTCACGTAACACAACATGATACACACTTACACACAACATTACATTGGGACAAGTACAGTACATAGACAAGTAAGGACAATAACAATGTACAATATTCTACAGTATATTGTGGAAAAAACTGCACAGGGGCACTAAATAAGTGCCCCTGTGGCAGAATGGGACAAGTGAGACAAATGACTGGGTGATGTTTGGGAAGTTTATGACCTGTCTGTGAGTCTGCAGGTAAATCTGTTCTGTAACCTGCTTGTCACTGACTGGTGAATGTCCTCTGGCTGGAACGTTTTGTTCCTGTTAGGAGTTCTGCTGCTCTCACCACTCTCTGGTCAGCCATGTCAGTCTACACTTAACACTCAACCCTCAACACTTCACTCAGTCAGTCTGCACTTAACACTCAACCCTCAACACTTCACTCAGTCAGTCTACACTTAACACTCAACCCTCAATATAAGCCTTCATTCTTTACGCTTAACCCAACAGTCTAAACAGTATACATTACACTTCACTCGACTCTCAGCATTCTACACTCAACTCTCTACTCTGACAGTCTAAACTTAACACTCAATTACACACATAACTCTTGTCACTCAACACTCGAATTCTTTAACCTCAGTTTTTGACACTACACTCAACACTCTACAATAGATGGAGAGTCTAAGCTGATAACTGTGTGAATCACTTGTACATGGGTTAAGAGAGTAAACTGTCTGTACCTGTGTGTGTGTGTGTGTGTGTGTGTGTGTGTGTGTGTGTGTGTGTGTGTGTGTGTGTGTGTGTGTGTGTGTGTGTGTGAGTCTGCTGAGTGTGCTGTTTGCAGAGATCCCCCTGTTTCTCAGCCTGATTTACTCATCGTACCCTGCTCAGTTCTCCTGCCTGCTGGAGCCTCTTCACTTTCTTACGTACATTTTTTTTCTTTTTCTTCTGTTTTTGTTCTTCTCTCTCTCTCACTCTCTCTCTCTCTCTCTCTCTCTCTCTCTCTCTGTCTCGGAGTAGACTGGTGTTTACAGATATTACCCCTCACTTCTTTGTGAGTAGAATCACATTACACTGAGAAGCTCAGATTGATTCTTCTTGACTACAGTAATGTTTTCCTCATTTAAGCCGAAATCTGCCAAGATTCTCCAAACCCTGAGTGCCTGTTGAACTCCAGCCAGGAACATGTCATGCTTAATGGACACGTTTCAGAAGTGCTGAGACACAGAGAGAGAGAGAGAGAGAGAGAGAGAGAGAGAGAGAGAGAGAGAGAGAGAGACAGGACAGGAAGGAAAAATACACGAGGCTTTGCTTTTCAGTCCTTTAGTTTTATTATAAAGGCTTTTAATCCCTCAGTGCATGGCTCTGTACTCGCTGTTCAGTTATTGTCTCTTCACATGACACACATGTCCTGCATGTCCTATATGTCCTACATGTCCTAATCTTTGGCACAATACACAAATTAAGCCAACTAGTTGTACTGTACAGGCTTGGTGTGAGAAAGAATTTTGTGGTTTTTGCTGTTGTTTGACTCGATCTTCACTTTTAAAACTCGGGTCTCAGTCTTAGCTAGTCCTGGTCTTAGACTTGGACAGTGGTGGTCTTGTCTCCAGCCCTCCTAATGACCAATAAGTGTCTTTCCCTTAATCATCCTAATAAAATGTAACCCCCCCCCCCCCCCCCCCCCAGCCATGTGTTGGTCATTACACCGTTTCCAGACTCTGACGGCGTTAAAAGCCTTTTCCCAGATTCCCTTAGCAATAGGCAGCTGGAGCTCCACAGAAACTCTGAGCAAAAAGCACATACAGCATTCCAGGAAAGTGTGAGAGCGGGACGTGTTGCTGTGTGTGTGTGTGTGTGTGTGTGTGTGTGTGTGTGTGTGTGTGTGTGTGTGTGTGTGTGTGTGTGTGTGTGTGTGTGTGAGAGAGTGCAGGCTCCGTCTCCATCAGGCGTAATCACAACGCCTTATTTATATCGATTGGAGGAAAATGACACGCTGCCAAAAAGGCCATTTTTCTGCACTGAACACTTCCTACTGACCAACAAGTAGCGAGATGCAGAGCAGCAGCGTCTCTCTCTCTCTCTCTCTCTCTCTCTCTCTCTCTCTCTCTCTTCACTAAACTCAATCTAACAGTGTGTAAAACTATATTGGGAAGTTTTCCTCGTCTCTCTCTTCCTTTAGATCTCCCCGTTTTTTCTGTACTTCTCACACATGTATCTTACACTTTCTTACTTTTGACAAAGTCTCTCTTCTTCTCTTTCAAACAAATGACAACGCTTCATTCACACGTATCAGTAAACATAAATAAACTATTGTGTTAATGTCAGAGTATTGTGTGTGATTGTGTGTGATTGTGAGAGTGTTGTGTGTGATTGTGTGTGATTGTGAGAGTGTTGTGTGTGATTGTGTGTGATTGTGTGTGATTGTGAGAGTGTTGTGTGTGATTGTGTGTGATTGTGTGTGATTGTGAGAGTGTTGTGTGTGATTGTGTGTGATTGTGTGTGTGATTGTGAGAGTGTTGTGTGTGATTGTGTGTGATTGTGTGTGTGATTGTGAGAGTGTTGTGTGTGATTGTGTGTGATTGTGTGATTGTGTGATTGTGAGAATATTGTGTGTGATTGTGTGTGATTGTGTGTGATTGTGTGTGATTGTGTGTTAATGTGATAGTATTTTGTGTGATTGTGAGAGTATTGTGTGTGATTGTGAGAGTATTGTGTGTGATTGTGTGTGATTGTGTGTGATCGTGAGAGTATTGTGTGTGATTGTGTGTGATTGTGTGTGATCGTGAGAGTATTGTGTGTGATTGTGTGTGATTGTGTGTGATTGTGTGTGATTGTGTGTGATCGTGAGAGTATTGTGTGATTGTGTGTGATTGTGTGTGATTGTGAGAGTATTGTGTGTGATTGTGTGTGATTGTGAGAGTATTGTGTGTGATTGTGAGAGTATTGTGTGTGATTGTGTGTGATTGTGAGAATATTGTGTGTGATTGTGTGTGATTGTGAGAATATTGTGTGTGATTTTGAGAGTATTGTGTGTGATTGTGTGTGATTGTGTGTGATCGTGAGAGTATTGTGTGTGATTGTGAGAGTATTGTGTGTGATTGTGTGTGATTGTGTGTGATCGTGAGAGTATTGTGTGATTGTGTGTGATTGTGAGAGTATTGTGTGTGAGTGTGTGTGATTGTGAGAGTATTGTGTGTGATTGTGTGTGATTGTGAGAATATTGTGTGTGATTGTGTGTGATTGTGTGTTAATGTGATAGTATTTTGTGTGATTGTGAGAGTATTGTGTGTGATTGTGTGTGATTGTGAGCACTCTTGTGCTGTGATGTGTGTGCTTGTGCGCCTCTTGTGTTGGTGCTTTTGCGCGTCTTGTGTGTGTTGGGTGTGCTTGTGTGTGCATCGTGCGCTGTCTTGTGTGTGCTTCGTGAGCGGTCTTGTGTGTGACATCGTTGTGTGCGTGGGTGTGCTACGTGCGGTAGTCTTGTTGTGATGTGGTGATTCTGTGGAGCGTCTCTGTGTGTGAGTGGCAGTGTGTGTGATTGTGCGAGTCTTGTGTGTGATTGTGTGTGTGCTTGGTGAGCATCTTGTGTGTGCTGTGTGTGCGTGTGTGTTCATGGTGCTCGTCTTTGTGTGCTTGTGGCCCGCGGTATTGTGTGTGATTGTGTGTGTGATTGTGAGAGTATTGTGTGTGATTGTGTGTGATTGTGAGAGTATTGTGTGTGATTGTGTGTGATTGTGAGAGTATCGTGTGTGATTGTGTGTGATTGTGTGTGATTGTGAGAGTATTGTGTGTGATTGTGTGTGATTGTGTGTGATTGTGAGAGTATTGTGTGTGATTGTGTGTGATTGTGAGAATATTGTGTGTGATTGTGTGTGATTGTGAGAATATTGTGTGTGATTGTGTGTGATTGTGTGTTAATGTGATAGTATTTTGTGTGATTGTGAGAGTATTGTTTGTGATTGTGTGTGTGATTGTGAGGGTGTTGTGTGTGATTGTGCGAGTGTTGTGTGTGATTGTGAGAGTATTGTGTGTGATTGTGTGTGTGATTGTGTGTGTGATTGTGAGAGTATTGTGTGTGATTGTGAGAGTATTGTGTGTGATTGTGTGTGTTATTGTGAGGGTGTTGTGTGTGATTGTGCGAGTGTTGTGTGTGATTGTGAGGGTGTTGTGTGTGATTGTGCGAGTGTTGTGTGTTACTGTGAGAGTATTGTGTGTGATTGAGTGTGAATATGTATTTGTGTGAATGTGAGTGTTATCTGTGCAGTCAGCATGTTCGAATGAATCTCAGAGCATTTCCTGCAGATATGTGTGTGTGTGTGTGTGTGTGTGTGTGTGTGTGTGTGTGTGTGTGTGTGTGTGTGTGTGTGTGTGTGTGTGTGTGTGTGTGTGTGTGTCAGCTCATGCAGTGTGTGTTAACATGTGTGGAAAACAGTCTGCACCTCGACGGCATAAACAAACGGCAGTGTTTTGCTGTTCACCACGGGTGGTGCAGGAAGCGGATCTGGCAGCACTTCTCTCTCCGTGTCTCTTGTCAGCCAAAACATTTCACACCATCACGAGTCGCTGGAGCGTTTCGGGGTTATTATAATATCATGTGCTGCACTTGGGCTGATACATCCAGCAGAGATGGGGTGTGTTTGGCTGTGTGTGAGAACCTGAGAGTGTAGATCAGTAAAACTGTGGCAGTGATGGAGGCTCTGCTGTGGTTGGAGTAGATTAGTGTTCATCCTCGTCCAGGTTCTCCAACACACACTGCCATGTACACAGGGGACTAGTGCAGGGACACCGAGACACGTCATGTCTCTTACTGTGTGGTTAAGGGGTTTGGTTCTGTACATACTTTCATTCTCTTTATCTCTGCTATCGTTTATAATCTTCTTTCTCTCTCTCTCCTGATTGGTCAGAAGGTGTTGATTAATGTTCAGGTTTATATTAATGAACTCGCTCTAATTCTATGGGTTAAAAATTCTAAATGTGTTAATTGTAAGGAAGGAAAATGGTCTATGGAAGGAAGCAAAGTAAATGTGTGTGTTTCTGTTCAAACCTGCACAGTGTTAATAAAAGTCCCATTACATTGTGATGCTTGTGTAGTTGTGATGTTTGTGTAGTTGTGATGCTTGTGTAGTTGTGATGTTTGTGTAGTTGTGATGCTTGTGTAGTTGTGATGTTTGTGTATGTTGTGATGTTTGTGTAGTTGTGATGCTTGTGTAGTTGTGATGTTTGTGTAGTTGTGATGCTTGTGTAGTTGTGATGTTTGTGTAGTTGTGATGTTTGTGTAGTTGTGATGTTTGTGTATGTTGTGATGCTTGTGTAGTTGTGATGCTTGTGTAGTTGTGATGTTTGTGTATGTTGTGATGCTTGTGTATGTTGTGATGTTTGTGTAGTTGTGATGTTTGTGTATGTTGTGATGCTTGTGTAGTTGTGATGCTTGTGTAGTTGTGATGCTTATCTAGTTGTGATGGTTGTGTATGTAGTGATGTTTGTGTAGTTGTGATGTTTGTGTAGTTGTGATGCTTGTGTAGTTGTGATGCTTATCTAGTTGTGATGGTTGTGTATGTTGTGATGCTTGTGTAGTTGTGATGCTTATCTAGTTGTGATGGTTGTGTATGTAGTGATGTTTGTGTAGTTGTGATGTTTGTGTAGTTGTGATGTTTGTGTAGTTGTGATGCTTATCTAGTTGTGATGGTTGTGTAGTTGTGATGCTTGTGTAGTTGTGATGTTTGTGTAGTTGTGATGTTTGTGTATGTTGTGATGCTTGTGTAGTTGTGATGCTTGTGTAGTTGTGATGTTTGTGTATGTTGTGATGCTTGTGTATGTTGTGATGTTTGTGTAGTTGTGATGTTTGTGTATGTTGTGATGCTTGTGTAGTTGTGATGCTTGTGTAGTTGTGATGCTTATCTAGTTGTGATGGTTGTGTATGTAGTGATGTTTGTGTAGTTGTGATGTTTGTGTAGTTGTGATGCTTGTGTAGTTGTGATGCTTATCTAGTTGTGATGGTTGTGTATGTTGTGATGCTTGTGTAGTTGTGATGCTTATCTAGTTGTGATGGTTGTGTATGTAGTGATGTTTGTGTAGTTGTGATGTTTGTGTAGTTGTGATGGTTGTGTACATTGTGATGATTGTGTAGTTGTGATGTTTGTGTAGTTGTGATGTTTGTGTGTTAGGTGGATATTGTCCTGAGTTCTCAGTGTTTTTCTCTTCCCTGCACTGCTGCTGTCTCACAGAGTCACTGCACTATACAATGTATCTCAGACCTCCTGCCGAACATCTCTCCTTACTCCACCTCTCTCCTTACTCCACCTCTACACATCTCTCCTTACACCACCTCTACACCTCTCTCCTTACTCCACCTCTACACCTCTCTCCTTACTCCACCTCTACACCTCTCTCCTTACTCCACCTCTACACCTCTCTCCTTACTCCACCTCTACACCTCTCTCCTTACTCCACCTCTACACCTCTCTCCTTACTCCACCTCTACACATCTCTCCTTACACAACCTCTACACCTCTCTCCTTACTCCACCTCTACACCTCTCTCCTTACTCCACCTCTACACATCTCTCCTTACTCCACCTCTACACATCTCTCCTTACTCCACCTCTCTCCTTACTCCACCTCTACACATCTCTCCTTACTCCACCTCTCTCCTTACTCCACCTCTACACATCTCTCCTTACTCCACCTCTACACATCTCTCCTTACACCACCTCTACACATCTCTCCTTACTCCACCTCTACACATCTCTCCTTACTCCACCTCTACACATCTCTCCTTACTCCACCTCTACACATCTCTCCTTACACCACCTCTCTCCTTACTCCACCTCTCTCCTTACTCCACCTCTACACATCTCTCCTTACTCCACCTCTACACATCTCTCCTTACGCCACAGATGTTTACAGCAGCGTTTACTTCCAGCGTCTTGTTCAGAGTTTATTTCATGACTCTTGATTATCTCTTACTGCACTTAGCTTCTGTTCTGTTGGCGTGACGTGTGAGTTTCCCTCTGACATTAATTCAGCGCTCGAGCTCCCCATCTTTAGGCCAGGGGAGTTTCCATGCTGCGGTTTGTCTGAGAGACAAAGGGACAGAGAGGTGAGAGGAAGAGCTGACTCCTTTCTCAGACGTTCCACTACGTTAGATTACAACTATAAAGTGATAAACATCAAACAGTTGTTAGAGAAATGACACACACCGTGATGACCCACACCATGATGCCACACACCGTGATGACCCACGCCGTGATGACCCACACCATGATGCCACACACCGTGATGACCCACGCCGTGATGACCCACACCATGATGACACACACCGTGATGACCCACACCGTGATGACCCACACCGTGATGACACACACCGTGATGACCCACACCGTGATGACCCACACCGTGATGACACACACCGTGATGACACACACCGTGATGACCCACACCGTGATGACACACACCGTGATGACACACACCGTGATGACCCACACCGTGATGACACACACCGTGATGACCCACACCGTGATGACCCACACCGTGATGAGACACACCGTGATGACCCACACCGTGATGAGACACACCGTGATGAGACACACCGTGATGACCCACACCGTGATGACCCACACCGTGATGACCCACACATCTGGACAGTTTACTCCTTTTCAGAAACACTCGTATAAACTCATACATTAAGGTGGTTTTAGGTGAAATATGCAAAACTATGCAGAAATATATTTTTAAACCCACACACAGACACACACACACACACTAAAATAAATAAATAAACACGAGCTGGCGTTATTATTAGTGTTATATTCTATTTGCATCTATCCGCTCTTCAGAAAATTGAAATCGTTCGTTTTTTCCAACTATCTTTCTATCTATCTCTATCTCCCTCGCTCCCTCCCTCGCTCCTTCGCTCCCTCCCCCGGAGGCTTTTAGTTCTGCTCCTCTCTATACCACACAGACGGCACACACAGATGTTTAGGATAAAGTGTCGGGTTTTATGCCTTTATGTCGTGCGTTTCAAACCCGGGAGGAAATGAACTCTTCCTTTCTTTAAACCATAAAGTTCTCACCAAGCAGAACGTGTGGAGACATTTCACTAATAGGTGTGTGTGTGTGTGTGTGTGTGTGTGTGTGTGTGTGTGTGTGTGTGTGTGTGTGTGTGTGTGTGTGTGTGTGTGTGTGTGTGTGTGTAAACCCTCCTCCATTAGCTTCTATAGGCTACTGAGCTGTGACTCACTTCATTTTGCTCCTATAAAGCGGTGTGCTGGCGAGTCTGCAGGCTGGAGCTGGAGGACGGCTCAGTGAGCGTCGGGAGAGTCGGAGGGAAAACCCTGAGCAGCCACAACGCTGTTTATTCCTCAAGGCTCTGTGCACATGAACACTTCTGTAGTGCAGACAGGGGAAAAGTTTGGAGAGGAAAAGTGAGGAAAGGCTTCCTGGGGTGTTGAGTGACACATGGGCACCTTCTATCCTGCTGATAGTCTTCATCTGTCTCTCTCTCTCTCTCTCTCTCTCTCTCTTGCTTGTGTTTGCGTGTGCTTGTGTGTTCCTTCAGAACACTTTCAAAATTAAGACAGAAAGAAGGAAAGCACATCATGGAGTGTTATTTTTTACAGCTATATTAAAATCTCTGTGTGTCTCTGTATAATAACTCATATGTCTCTGGAGGACTCGGGGGTGTGGTTGGGGTTGGGGGACGAGGCTGGGAATGAGGTTAGGGTGGGGTGGGGGTGGTGTTGGGGTGAAGTTGTGGGTGAGAAAATGGGTCAAAAGAAGCTTCTGACAGTTGACCTCTGCACCCCACCCTACTGCACCTCATCCCCCCTCCCTGGTGCACTGGTATGCTTCAACCTCTTTGTCCCTGGCACATCGGTATGCTCCACCCCCTCCCCTGGTTATTGGTATGCTCCACCCCCTCCCCTGGTTATTTTTATACTCCACCCCCTCCCCTGGTTATTGGTATGCTCTACATACCTCTCCTGTGTAATGAAATATTCACGGGTCAGTGCGTGCGTGAGGAATGATGGGGGTCAGTCAATTGCTTTTCAGCGACTCATTTTCTCCTTTGGATGTTCATTAGATCTCAATGGACGGCGATCGAAACACAGCTATCAGAGACAGACACACACACACACACACACACACACACAGACTACAGTACACCACTTCCCTCCTACACCTCCATCACTGATTTAGTTCTATCTTTTACTATGAAGAGCAGATCAGCTGGATTCTCTCATTTTTTTTAACTCGTGTGTGTGTGTGTGTGTGTGTGTGTGTGTGTGTGTGTGTGTGTGTGTGTGTGTGTGTGTGTGTGTGTGTGACCAAGGAAATAGAGTAAAAGAATTCTGAATTCTTATCATTTTGGACTTAAATTCCTAAAAACAGACGAGTGTGTCCAGTTCAGGACTGTGACAAGTTTAACTAAACAAACTTGTAAATTCGTTCATTTTTTTAACACAATGCTTCCTGTCCTGTTTTGTTTATTACTGGTGGAAGTGGTGAAGTGTGTGTGTGTGTGTGTGTGTGTGTGTGTGTGTGTGTGTGTGTGTGTGTGTGATTGTAAACAACTCTAAATAATTCAGAACTGTTAACATTAATAGCTGGGCAGCTCTCGGTCAGACTGCATTAATATGAAGCTGCACGACGTGAGCTGAAGTTATAGAATGAACCAACATCTGACAAACTGCCTCTGTTCATCTACCCCCCTCCCCCACTGTTCATCTACCCCACTCCCCCACTGTTCATCTACCCCACTACCCCTCTGTTCATCTGCCCCACTCCACCTCTGTTCTTCTACCTCACTCCCCCTCTGTTCATCTGCCCCACTCCACCTCTGTTCTTCTACCTCACTCCCCCTCTGTTCATCTATCCCACTCCCCCTCTGTTTATCTACCCCACTCTCCCCCGTTCATCTACCCCACTCCCCACTGTTCATCTACCCCACTACACCTCTGTTCATCTACCCAACTCCCCTCTGTTCATCTACCACACTCCACCTCTGCTCATCTACCCCACTCTCCCTCTGTTCATCTACCCCACTCTCCCTCTGTTTGGTGAATTATGACCCTTATGGTTCAGCATAATCACACTTAATAAGCTTTCTTATTAATGAGTAGAAGAACAAACATCATTACTATTCTTAATATCTCCATCTTTCTGTGTGTGTGTGTGTGTGTGTGTGTGTGTGTGTGTGTGTGTGTGTGTGTGTGTGTTTGTGTGTGTGTGTGTGTGTGTGTGTGTGTGTGTGTGTGTGTGTGTGTGTTTGTGTGTGTGTGTGTGTGTGTGTGTGTGTGTGTGTGTGTGTGTGTGTGTGTGTGTGTGTGTGTGTGTGTGTGTGTGTGTGTGTGTGTGTGTGTGTATATACTTGTTAGGAATTAGTGTGTGAGTCATTATCACATTGTTACTAAATACACATTTCCTGATGAAAATCTGCACCTGGAATAAAAGGAAAACAAAAAGTGGTTGAAAACAAAACCACGCACACACACACACACACACACACACACACACACACACACACACACACATCTATGTCTGTAGTGGAATGGATGGACTATAGGTGTTACACTACTGCAGTATTTGTGTGATCCATCTTGTGCAGTAAAGGCTCTGCATATGTTTCACTTATGACGGTATAAATATTGCAGGGTTGTAATTGTTAGTTCCGATGATCTCCCAGATCCCTCTGGAAAGGATGCTCCTGGGATCAACCCAGCTGTCACACTTTTGTCCTAAACACTTTCCCTTAGGGGACGAGGGTCTTTTTTTCTCCATGTTGTAGTTTGCTCCCATGAGGTTGGCTTTGTGAACAGGAAGCGTTTTCTCTCCTCCAGCCTCGCCGTGATGCTCTTTAATGAGTAAGTTAGTGAAGTAGATGTAATTAATCAAACGCCTGTCCGAACCCAAGCACTCAGGAGCGAACAGAGAAGGCACGTCCAACCGATTGAGCTAATTAAGTCCAGCAAGAGACAGAGGAAAGAAAGAGTGGAAAGACACTGTGATAAACAGTGCTGGTGTCTTTAAGTGAATAGAATAGAAAGGGTGTTTGGGCCAGGAGCTTGTAATCGTGCTGGTATTCGATTGTGCCTTTCCTTACATGACGTTTGTGTATGCATGGTTAGAACTAGGCTCGTCCTCCTGAGATCACGAACAGCTTTCAAACATCACACATCAAAGTTTCTGAAAAAAAAAAAAAAAACTCAAACTGTTCGAATGGCCTGAGCTTGCAGGACACCAAGGAAGTGGATAAGAGAATAAAGAACCAAGCAACATAAAAGCGTTCACAGCTAGTCTTATTTTCTGGCTGGAATCTGATGAGCCTCAGCTTAAATATGCATGAAATTTGGGACTTTGGGATTCTCTCTTTCTCTTTCCCTCTATATTGAACTTCTTTTCCTCAAATCTCTATTTACTCAAAGTGCCGCAGCTTTAAAGCCAATCAGACCCTTCGTTAGCATTTTTTAAAAAAGATTCGTCCCATTTTCCTCTCGTGGCTAACTGACCTATGGCCTTTCTGCTGCCACTTCTACCCCACAGAGGCCCTTCTGCTCCATATACTTTATAAATTCATGGCTTGCACTTAAAATTAAGTTTAAAACCCAGAATAGAAGCAAATGAAATAGATCCTTAGATGCTCATTAGTATTTCTGTGTTTGAGTGTATTAGCAGAAAGCTCCAGGTTTAAGAGAGAGCTGCACTGAGAACTTGATGAACAACCTGAACGTTTTCTATATTTCTATTATCTACAGAACTTCACCAAGTAAAAAAAAAAAAAAAAAACAACACTGCTGTATTGCTGAAATTTCGCAAGGCTAATTAGAAGGCTTAGCATTCTGAGGTGTTTTTTCTGCTCGCACCGTTGTAAAGGGTAGTTATTTGTTTTAGCATTGCCTCTCTGTTAGCCACACACCATGATACCTCAGTATGATGTACCGATCCTGATTAAAATCTCTTCCTCTGCACCAATACTACTAAGAAAAAAAAAAAAGAAATGGGCTCAAGTTCAAGATCAGAATCAGATGAAACGGCGAAACGCCTCGGTTTATTTCAAACCTTTCCTGTTATGAGTATAAATCCATCCTGTGAATAGCGCTTAGGTCTGTAAGTATGTATTCCGACGTCTGCAATTTCACTATTAAATCCTTACTTGTAACTAGAATGAGGCTCACAGTAAAAACGACTTTACCAACAAATCAAGACTTTCCATCTCCACAGGCGCTTTAAGCTGAAACAGCATAATAAAGCAGTGTTCATGAGCAAAGCTGAAAACTGAGAGAGACGTTTGATCTCGGAGCATGTAACCGCCCACTCCACTAATGCCTGCTAACTTGAGACGGGGGCAAGGCATCCCCCCAAACAGCTAAATCTAAAGAGCGAGAGAGACAGTAAGGCCCAAGGGAGTGAGAAAGAGAGTGATAGGATGAACATGAGAGGGAAGATAATGTGTGTCTGTGTTGAAAGAGAGAGAAGAGGGATAATGAAGAGTGAAAGAGAGAGAGAGAAAGAGAAAGAGAGAGAGAGAGAGAGAGAGAGAGAGAGAGAGAGAGAGAGAGAGAGAGAGAGAGATGGGATCGATGTACATTTGGGAGTGGGCAATCCCTGCGCTCTCATACATAAAGGTGGCATTTACCCGATCAGATAGCTTTTCCGTCCATGGATTAGGCAAATCACCTCTCAGGGAGAAGGCTGTCCTTCATAAACCCCTCAGACAGGAGGTCACACTGATGACGAGTCAGAGTAACAACAGCCGTATTAATAACCATGTTGTATTTGGTTGATTTGTTTGAATGAGTACATCCAAGGTACATCGTCTTCCACTTACATATGTACTTTTTGGTAATATGAATGAAGTGACAGATAAAGATACAGTTCAGTCCCCTGATGTCTGATAGTCTAGCTTCACATGTCCAGGGTCTAAACCGGTGAGTTCCCTCTGAAGTCTCTGCTTTTCTCTTTACCTTCCATAAACATACTTGGGAATGGATTGGTGACACTTAATTAACACTAGATATTTTATGATTATGTCCACGATAAGATCCGTATCCACCATCACCTGACAAGGATAAAGAGATTACTGAAGGTGAATAAATGAACAAAGTATGTATGGAAAGCAAGTATTGTGTCCCTTTAAAAACAAAAGTCAAGACAAGAAGCTAGATGACGGAATAAGTTAAAAAAGAAAGGTACAGAACTGATTATTATGCGCACTGTGAACATTACACTGTCAAAGTAAAAGGTAATGTAGAAGCGCTTTGTGTTCCTCAAGGTATACCAAAGTAAATGTGCCCTCAAAGGTACAATAGTTGTCCTTATGATCCAATTATGTACTATAATGAGGTTCCTCTGAAACGATTCACCTCTAACTAAAGGTACAAAAGACATATCCATGAGACTACCCTGCCACTGACAAGCACTTTTTTTTTGAGCAAGATGTGTATTTTGCTTTCTTTAATATGCTGAAAGAAAGACATGTAGAGGGAGATTGGTCAACAGGCCACTTTGTGTATGGGGAATTTGTAAATGCAACATAAGCTCTACAACTTGTCAGATATTCAGCCCCCTTTTCACAACCAGACCATCCCCATTGGGGTAAAGAGATTGTCATCCACATCATATCTATGAGATCTTTGACAAGAAAGCCCTCGACGGTTCTTCACGTTTGTCTGACGAGATTTCTTTCCTGCCATTTTCCTATTAACATCAGGGCTTGAAAGCACACAGTGGTGTTTTGTGAAGAACTGCATGCTGTGGTCTTTTCTGTTCAGAAATCCCCAGAAAAGGTCTGAAATAAAAGTCAGAGACAGCCGAGAGAAGCCGTGACTGCCGCTGTTTCTCCTTCGATGCAAGAGTAACGGGATGGCAAAGTGGAGACAATGAGTAAAGACTAGAAAATCATTCTTCATGAAGCTTTTAAGGCCAGAAAGGCATAGGAAGGGTTTGCAAGAGGGAAAGTAATGTCAAGCACTGAGTCAGAGAAAGTATCGAGAAAGATCATGGGACACTGACATCTGGAAGTGTGGAGAGAACGTAATGAGATGTACAGAGTGTAATAAAGAGAGGGATTGTGCAAGTCTGAGAGGATGTCGAGCTTGGCGCCGGTTCATTCGAGTTCGATATCGTGCTGTTCGGATTGCTGGATGCACCGTCTTTCTCTTGTTGTTAATCAGGAAGAGCTGTGGCATTTTGCTGATGTGTGTCTTGTCGGTAGATCTTAAATCACCAGTGTCAACATGGCCAGCTGCCTCATTCCATCTGACCAGAGCGAATTTATAAGAAGAACAATGTGTAATCGGCCCACAGTCGATTATCACCATACAGGAAGGAGCCTTAAACCTGTGCAATAGGGAGCGTGTGTTAATGTTACACGGTGCACTCGTGGACTGAAACTCAATAAATGCTTGATTGCATCAGCCGGTGTAGTGATCTATAGAAATGTTGCAAAAGTTGGAAAAAGTTTTTAGGGAATATGAGCCGAGTTGATTTCTGCTCTAGTTGACTGCCTCCTACCTGTTTTTGTTCAAACACTAGTTCAAACTTACTTTAATTCCTGATCAAATCCCTGTATGCAAGTGTTAACAAATCCAATGACATGCAAAAAGATTTATTTACTTATTTATTTATTTATTAGAGGTTTAAGGTTTGACGAGTTGTTCTTCTCAACATCACCACTTCCAGGAAAGAGACAGGAAGTGGCAACGAACACGATAAAGCGGCGCAGGATCAAATGCATTTACCCCTCCTACCCTTCTCACCACTGTCTCCCCTCACACTCTGTCTAGAAGGAAATGGAGGCCACTTTATCTATTTATTGTATGTGTTCTTGTTCCTCACCAGCTGTGAGCTGCTTGAAAGAATTACACGTCCGTCTCGGCCTGTGTGGATCTAGAAATTAGATTTAAGAGATGCATGGAACGTGTTATTAGATTGTGTGGTGATAGCGTCTCACCACCCTCCCATCTCATTCAGGCGATGTTAAGAGCTCGTGTGTATCCCGATCGTGTGGAGTTATGGCTCCATCGGTAGTCAGCATCTCAGGGCTCTGTGTGTGTGTATGTGCTGGAATGATACCATACCCTCCTGTATCATCCCTTGCTTGACTTCATGATGTGCCTCACTGGCAAACATCTATTATTACAATATCACAAGTCCTGTACAGTGCTCACATTTTGCCCCACATCCTATCACACTGTGTTCTTCACTTTGTTTCCTCAACCCAGGGGTCAGAAGCACAGGGCCAGTGTATCATCCATCATCTACTGACAAGATATTATATATATATAATATGAGAGAGAGAGAGAGAGAGAGAGAGAGAGAGAGAGAAGAAAAGGGAAAGGGGAAAAGATCACAAGGATAGAGGAGGAGAAGACACGGTAGATGTTGTATCAGAAGTCCATTTCACAGTCGAACAGCTGTTGAGATGATCAAACAATCGCATAGGAATCAAAGCCAACACTTGGAGAGACGGTGAGGTAATCTCATCTAAAAGCTCTTCTAAGAGCTAATGAGATTCCCTATGGTGTAAATCCACTGAGCACTGTTCTTCTTCAGAAATTGTTTTTTTTTTATTCTGATCAAGGCTTTTGCTAATTGTCAGTGAGATTTGCTCTGATCACTGCTTTCTTTTAAAGCGTAACATCGCTGCTTTAGGGATGCCTTAGACTAGTTTAAAAAGTCAGTACATTGAACCTCACCATCCATCCAGCTAGTTTTTGTTGTGCTCTTTGAACACTCTTAGACCAAAGAGAATTTTGTGAGAAATGCAGAGATGTTAAGTTAAATTTTTTTTCCCATCCGACCGATCGGCTTCATCGGTTCTTCGGGACTTGACTGACCTTAAAAAAACCCAGATGACTAAAAAAAAACTTATTAACATTTTTAAACTCTACCGCTACTTCTGAATAAACACCAGTGTACTTGTTTTCTAGTTTTTTTTACTTCAGGTCAATTCTCTAACCTATTATTTTTCATTCTGTTTCCAGGGTAACCAAGAGGCGACCAATCCGGTGGACGCGATGGCTCAGTCCTACACCCCAGCGCAGTTTCCTCCTCCCCCACAGAACGGTATCCCAGGAGACTTCACTGCAACCCACGCCCTTCCCACACAGGACTACACAGGACAGAGCCGAGTACCTGAACACACCCTGACTATCTACACACCCGCACAGACACACAGCGATCCTGCAAACAGCGATAGCAACACTACAACCATCACCACCAACACAGTGAGTAATCTGGCAACAGCACAAGAAACTGACATATCTGCAGGAGCCGCATCGGTTTCTACCCGTTTAATCAACTGATCTCTTTAATCAATGGACTATCAGATGTCTTACCTGCTTGACGGGTGAAATATTATTTACTTTTTTTTTATTCATTGTTGTCTCAGCAGTGAAGGCTCTGGGTTATTGATCAGAAGGTCAGGGGTTTCAAGCCCCAGCACAACCAAGCTGCCAGTGTTGGGCCCTTGAGCAAGCTTCGGGGGGCTGTTTCATGGCTGACCCTGTGCTCTGACCCCAGCTTCCTGACCTAAAAAATAAAAATAAAAAACAGATTCTTTCAGAAATCAGATCTTCTTCTACTAAATGAATGTAGCAACAGGATGCTAACACAGAATGCTTCTCTGTTTTAATTTGTTAAATTGACTTTAAATAAAATGCTAAAGCTAATTCAACGCTATTGCTAGGAAAGATTTGAGCTTGACCAGAGTTTACTGACATTCAGCAGCTCAGTTAAAGGGGACTGCGACAGCAGCAACCCGCTAACACCCCGGATACGAAGCTTCAGTGAGTCAGACTAATGAGGCAAGGATATCCTGCATCTACAAAACTTCCAACAAACTCAAAGAACTTTTGTTTGGTCTGTAGGATCCGTTGTGGCAGTGATTTGAGTTCTTCCTTGGCATGTGGTGCAACCATGGACACATTTTGCAAGTGTTTTCCTGGCATTATGTACCTCATCACCCTGATTACATTTCATTACCCCTGTTCTAAACCCACGTCTCCAGATGTGTCACCTCTCACTGCTGCATACTAATGGCCAAAACCCAGCAACATCTCCCAGACAGATCAGCCTCCTTTACTGTTTTTATGTTCTTCTTTCCACCATGCTGTCATTAGCGGGTTTTTTTAAGGAGTAACGTATCTTTGTAGCCTTACAGCTTTTTTTTTCAAATTTAAAAAGTGCTTACTTTCTCTCTGTTGTGAGTTCATTATCCAGCCTTTATCCAGGAGAAGATTGGAGGTGCTGGGTGGGTGCTGGGATTGTGATTTGAGGCAAATTCCTGTCTGGGATTTTGGCGTGAAAGGAATAGAGTTACCAGCCCAAGCCAATAAATGGCTATGGAATGGTATTACATGGTCCACTGTCTGAAATAATGAGGAAAGAATCTTCATGTGACATGGATATAATGATATGTCAGAGACGGGATTATTATAATACCCCAGTGTGTGTCATAAGCTGTCATGTCTCCTTATGACGACTCATGGCCAATTACTCATTTGTTTTGAGACAGAGGACAAGAAGCTGTTTGTTGAGGTTGCATCACAACCCTCGATGTGTCTGTGCATCAGGAATTATCCGCTTGGAGAGTTGGACAGAAACTGTTGTAAATGCTGGAGACACATTGGACATGGACATTGCAGCAGGACTCACATTTCTATCATTTTATTTCGTGTCATGATCATCGCTGCTGTAGTTGCTGTGATTGAGAAGGCATCTAAAGTCCTACGGATAAAGACGTAACGTGTGATGTGTTGGTCTAATAAATGATCTTTGGTAAACCGTTATGGTAAAGAAAGACTTGAAAACATGGGGATGTGCTGTTATAGGAATTTAATGAACCTCAGGATAGCAGCAGTCACTCTCGTGTTGCGCTAATGGCATTATCTGTTGCATTAGTTGGCGAGTAAGCAGATAAAGTTCACCAATTGCTGTTTGTCTTTTTGCAACACACACACACACACACGCACACAGACACACACACAACACTTGCTCTGTCTGCAGAAAGCGCTGTGTGAGCATCGCGTTATTGATCTGCCATAATCGTGACCCTTTCTAATTACACACAGTGAAACTACAGCAGCACTAAATAACTGCGCTTTCTTACAGCTCACTGAAATCTCCGCTTCCGTGCACAGCACTATCGCTGGTGTTTATTACACTCCTGTGGAGCGTCTATGAGCCTTATCCGCCCGTTCGTAGCGCTCACCATGCTTTTTTGCAACAGTTCATTTAACCCTGATGATTTGAATGTGTAAATGTGATCTTTTTAAGTGATTTCCCACCATGAGCCACGCAGGCTGCTGTGGAGTCAGTCTTTCACTGCAGGAGATCAGGCGCTGGAGCTCCTCGTACACATTACAGCTACATGATTGCAGGAAAAATGTTCAGGACGCTCGCGGGAATTAAATCGTAAGATAAATGTCGCTCGAACCTTAGACCGTCACTTTCCGTGCTAGCTGGAGGATGAATAAGGAATCATCAACAATCAGCTGCTGGTGTGGAGATAAGGACAAGAGTCAGATCTTAACACTAGCGGTTCTGTGTATTGGAGAAGACTCTAGAAGCCTTCACAGTGTCTGAGTCAGATATAAACACCTCCTGACCAATCAGCATCCAGAATTCAATGGCACTGTGGGAGAAAGCGGTTCAATCAGGACGCGGTGGAGTGATGAGGATGATTCGCAGTGTTGGTGTGGTTCCTGTTGATTCCTCATTTCACACTGGATGTAATGAGAAGAACAAAAGCACCTTTTTATGTTAGGATGTGAGAAATGTGTCGAGCTGAGCGGTGAGGAGTTGAAAAGCTTCTTGAAAAGCGATTTTTGGTTTGGAGAGAGAGCAGGACTGGAGAAGAGCTGCAGGGCATCCCTAATGATTCACCCAGCCAAAACAGATTAGGCGTACAGCATGGCCTCCTTTCCCACGCTCTAAATCATTCATGCTACACTATGTTCAATCTCTTCCGCAGAAATAAATAAAACAGGTACGGTTTAGCAAAATAGGGCAAAGGGAGGTACGGAAACATGGAGGCACGAAAAACGAGGATGAAGAAACAAAACGAAGTAGGAAGAGAGGTTCAGAGAAGGATGAGCTACGGTTCATTTTTTTTCTCATTATCTTCAAAGGAAAGAGAAACGCATGAGGAAATAAAAACAAAGACGGCCCTGAAAATTATTTATCACTTAACGGAAATAAACAAAAAAAAAAAAGTTTGTAGTCATGATAACGACACTTCACTCC
>NC_062524.1:2518247-2520747 GCF_022655615.1 Tachysurus fulvidraco
TTATAGTCAGTATGTCCAGTATGTGCATTATAGCCAGTATGTGCATTATAGTCAGTATGTTCAGTATGTGCATTATAGTCAGTATGTTCAGTGTGGGCATTATAGTCAGTATGTGCATTATAGTCAGTTCAGTATGTGCATTATAGTCAGTATGTTCAGTGTGGGCATTATAGTCAGTGTGGGCATTATAGTCAGTATGTTCAGTCTCAGCTGACTCACTGACGAATCATTTATATGGAAATCTTTATCCTGGTCAGTGTCATGATGGATATTGTGTCTTTCTCCCGAAAACACTGATTAGTGTGCTTTATACACTACACACTACACACACACTACACACACTGTATACACTATACACTACACACTACACACAGACACACTACACACACTGTATACACTACACACTGCACACAGAAACACTGCACACACTGTATACACTACACACTATACACTACACACTGCAAACAGAAACACTGCACACACTGTATACACTACACACAGACACACTACACACACTGTATACACTACACACAGACACACTACACACACTGTATACACTACACACTGCACACAGAAACACTGCACACACTGTATACACTACACACAGACACACTACACACACTGTATACACTACACACTATACACTACACACTGCAAACAGACACACTGCACACACTGTATACACTATACACTACACACTTTACACTACGCACTGCACACAGAAACACTGCACACACTGTATACACTACACACTGCAAACAGACACACTGCACACACTGTATACACTACACACTATACACTACACACTGCACACAGACACACTGCACACACTGTATACACTACACACTATACACTACACACACTGTATACACTACACACTATACACTACACACTGCAAACAGACACACTGCACACACTGTATACACTACACACTATACACTACACACTGCACACAGACACACTACACACACTGTATACACTACACACAGACACACTACACACACTGTATACACTACAAACTGCACACAGAAACACTGCACACACTGTATACACTATACACTACACACTATACACTACACACTGCAAACAGACACACTGCACACACTGTATACACTACACACTATACACTACACACTGCACACAGACACACTGCACACACTGTATACACTATACACTATACACTACACACTGCACACACTATATACACTACACACTATACACTACACACTGCACACAGACACACTGCACACACTGTATACACTACACACAGACACACTACACACACTGTATACACTACACACTATACACTACACTCTGCACACAGACACACTGCACACACTGTGTACACTACAACATCATGTATATTATACACACACACACACTACACACTGTATACACTACATACTTCATGTACATTATACACACACTGCACACAGACACACTACACACACTGTATAGATGTTCTGCACTACACTGGGACATGTGACACCACTGGACACCAGTTATTAATGAGACTAAATGGAAGAACAGCATTAGCTACATTTCTGTCAAGCTAATTGTCCCACACAAAAACATCACTTGAAGCTGTTCCTACATTTTAAAAGTGAAGTGAATGATCTGGGATAGAGTCAGTAGAGTCAGTAGAGTCAGGAGAGTCAGTAGAGTCAGGAGAGTGGACTGGACTGGATCAGTAGTAATAAACAGTCCGTGGTGGTAGTGATGACCTTTTAACCAGGCTAATTAATCTATGCCAACAGCCCATTATGGTTTGATGGACCAGTGAAGCACTGGAGGAAAGCTCCTGTTCATGAGACACCAGCATCACCCGAGGATGAGACAGAATTACGGAGGGAAAGGCTTGAGTGTCGAGTCTTTGTTTTCCAGGTTGAAATTAGATAAACATGAATTTAATTAATCAGATCCAAGATTTGCTGTGACACTGTAGCTATTTGTGAGACTAACATCTGATTAGCCTCTGTTCTCCTGAGTCACATGATTGCCCCAAATTGGGAGCTGCGTTCCTCCTCGTCGTGGCTAAATGAAGGCGACATGACAAGCTTGACACGCTAATTGGATTTAATGAAATAATGCGGTGGACACAGACAGCATGTAAGAGTCTCCCTTGTTCTCTGATCATTAAGGGGAGGAGGACAGCTCCACTCATCCACTTACCTCAGGTTCGTAACGACGTGACCCAAACTGGATCACTGAACAGAAGAGCGGACGCCCTGTGGGAGAGAGCCGTCATGCTCCGGTCCCTCCACACTTACACACACTGAGAGTGAGACAGGAAGAGTGAGACAAATAGAGTGAGACAGGAAGAGTGAGACAGGAAGAACAATACAGAAAGAGTGAGACAGAAAGAGTGACACACTGAGAGTGGACAGGAAGAGTGAGACATGAAGAGTGAGACAAAAAGAGTGAGACAGGAAGAGTGACACACGAAGAGTGAGACAGGAAGAGCAAGACAGGAAGAGTGATACATGAAGAGTGAGACATG
>NC_062524.1:2833247-2948247 GCF_022655615.1 Tachysurus fulvidraco
GAAAACTTTTTCCAAACTTAACCATGTGCTGAGCAGCTTTGTGAAAGACTAGCATCATCCCTGTGCTTAATACTTGACTACAGGACCAAACACCATCACATTTATGATCACAATATATTAATCACATTAAGAGCTGTCACCCCACTACACTGGATCCATTTTAGTATGTCATTCATTCAAGATTTCAAGATGGCGCCGCAGATGGCAGCCTCGGCACGACAGGAAACGACGGCGAGAAAAGCGCGCCGGTGCGCTGGTGAGGCTGTGAAAGATGGGATTTAAAACTGCGCTCCCTTCGATTCACCTGCTCTCTGTTTTACTGAAACTTGGCTCAGTCACTCAATCCTGGACAGTGGATTACTTCTCTCAGGCTTCCACTTACACCGTGCGGATCGCGTAACAGAGTTATCGGGTAAAATGAAAGGTGGCAAAATCTGATTCTACATTAATGAACATTGGTGCACAGATGTCACAGTGCTGAATAAATACTGCAGCCAAAACCTGGAGTCAATCTTCATAAACTGTAAACCGTTTTATTCACCGCAGGGCAACGTGAGTCTGCAAAACCTGGCAAACCAAATATCTGGCTTGGAGCAAAATAATCCGGATTCTCTTTTTATTATTCTTGGAGACTTTAACAGGGCAAAACTAACACATGAACTTCCAAAATACAGACAGCATATAAATTGTCCAACAAGGGAGAAAAATACACTGGATCATTGCTACACAGTTCTTAAGGACGCATATCGCTCTGTACCCAGGGCAGCCTTGGGGAACTCTGATCACTGTTTGATCCATCTTATTCCAACATACAGGCAGAAACTAACATCTACTAGGCCTGTAGTAAAACATTGAAGAGGTGGACCAATGAGGCAAAGAAGGAACTACAATACTGTTTTGACTGCACTGACTGGAGTATCTTTAAGGCTGGTACTGACAGCCTGGATGAACTGACTGACACTGTGTTATTGTACATCAGTTTTTGTGAAGACGAGTGTGTATGCCAACCAAAACCTTCTGCAAATACAGTAACAAAAAGCCATGGTTCACAGCCAAACTGATTAAACTTCGACAAGCCAATGAAGATGCCTACAGAAGGGAGGACAAAATTCTGTAGAAGCAGGCCAGGAACCTACTGACAAAGGAGATCAGAATATCAAAAGAAGCTACTCTGAAAAGCAGGTTTCTGCTGTACAACTAATTCTCTCCAGTTGCTGCACAACATTTCTGACAGCCAAGAAACAGGGCAGGAACTGTTCCTAGGTTTGAAGAAAGAGTTTCATGAATAAAGGAAAATAGTCTGTGTAGAGAAAAAGTAGTCAGGGTCTGGAAGGGATGTTAGGTTGCTACAAAGGACAGAGTGGAAGAGAAAAGCACCACGCTAGATAGTTGTAAACAGGATAGGGAGAGTGATGGAGATGGATACCAAGTGACAATCCAAGAAGGTGTAGTGGGGAAGCACTGATGTCTGAAGATCAGGTCCAGTACATTTCCAGTCTTGTGTTTAGGACTGCAGCTGTTAAATGTCAGGGAGAAGAAATGCAAAAGGAGAAAACAAGAAGACCGGAGATTGTTGATGTCTCAAAGGACTGTGAGAGAGGTATCGATTTTAAACATCCATATCTTCATGAAAGTACCTAGGGGACCAGGAGGTTGGAAGATGACAATGATGAGAAGGTTGATCAGAGAGGAAACTGTATGAAATTTGAAGGATGAAATGATGAGACATGGAAGAGATGTGAAGCAGTTCCAAACCTGCAAACACCACCCCTGCTATTTTCTTAAAAAGTACGAGTTCATAGCAGACTGACGGTTCCAGAGACTGTTTAAGACTGAGAGTGGAGTTTAGATCAGATTACTGGTAGTTTGGCCTCTGGGTTGTGGAAAAAAATCATCTGTGTTAAGAGTCAGTTCAGGCCAATTTGAGTTTAAGTAGGGTAGAGAGGATTACGGTTATACTGGTAAGACTGGTACTGGTAAAACTGAAGAATAAAACACAATAAAATCTAACACATTCCAGCTAAATTTATGCTTCTAATTGTTGCAAAATTTGTTTCTGACCAGTAGAAACACTAATCAGGTTCTATTTTAAATTAAATGGGTTAATATTAAATGTGTTTATTATAAAACATAATATGTTCTATAGCAGGGGTATTCAATTAAAATTCAAAAGGGGTCCAGTTACTATAATTTCCTCCCAGCAAAGGTCCGAATCTTATATTGTCACTTAATATAGTGTACCCTCATGTTAATAAGATCAATAACGCACATTAATTTCTATATAATTTATTGTTAAATCTCAAGTGTTTTCAAAGTCTGAACTTGTCTGGCACTTGAATGGAAAACAATCCTGTAGTTGTCTTTACTACATGTCAAGTAACAGACACTGAATTTCTTCTGAATAAAATAAATAAAAAGTGCAAACGCAGCTTTGAGCAGCCTGAACTTAGGGCCTATATTTCATGTAATGTAAAACATTCAGAATCTTTTGAATAAAATAAAAGTGCTTTTAATCTTTAAGAAAAAAAGAACATTTCAAGTAAAATAGAACAGGGCAGAATTTACTGAATAAAAGAAAAGTGCAGAGCTTTGAGCAGCTCCCTTCTTCCTCTCTCCTTTCCACCTCTCCTTACTCCCTTTCCATCTTCCGTTGCTAGTGAGAGAAATGGACATGTAACTGTCCTGCCAGCAGTTTGAATCTTAATTGTCCTGCCAGCGTAATTAGGTGCATTACTGCCACCTTCTGCTCTGGAGTATGGAACAGAAACAATCTGTTTTTGGCTTGGCTTTTGATGACGCTCCTGTCGTAACTAGATTAACTGCGCATGAACGAAAGATTTCTCTTTTTATTAATATCAATGAGCTTATATAATCTTATAATATTAGATTACAATAAGGAGATGCTTAATATGATAATATTAGAATCACTCGGTCCGGATCGCGGTCCGCCATTTGGTGATGCCCGTTCTATAGTAATGGCTCATATACAGGGACTTGTACAGCAAAGGCTCCTCAAAAATTAAAACTAATCAATGACTTGTTTAACAATTTAATTTTTATAATCAGTGATGTTTTTTTGTTAAAATACATTTATTTGACTCACATGGATTTGGGACATAATGTATAGCAGAGAACTGTTTTCATGAGTTACTCACTTGAGAGAGCTGATGTGTGGCAGCCATGAGAACACTGTGCTTAAGAGAAGATCTGTGAGCTGTTGTGGGTCTTTATCACAGTGCAGATGGAGATTTGGTTGTTCTGCATATCGGGTTATAAATTTTCCAGCTTGCTCAAGCACATCTCTATGACTGCTCGTTGGGATGTGAATCTCATTCCCACATAACTGTAGCAGATTTATCAGATAATTAAGTTCCTCACACTTCAAGGCAATTGTCCAGATCTGACTTAGTGTTGTTGAGACATGCCTGGAAAAAGGAAAAAATACACAATCAGAATATATAAACATGCTGTAAAATACATATTAACCACATCATTTTTCCCAGTAAATATATTTCTAAATCCATAATTACATGAAAAATAAAATTACACAGGAAACAATATTGAAGATATGAAGAAAGGGAGGTACAAAAAGCCATAAAAAGCCACCAGATGAGATCTGTCAGTACCTAGAAAATAATCTGCCCCTTGTCAGTGGAAAGTAATATCAGATGGTTCAGTCCCAAATTATTACCAAACTGTCACAGAAGAAACAGCTCATGATGGTTAAAAGCAAAAAGCTCTTTCAAGACTTTTGCAAAAAATACTGATGCCATTGATTACAGAGGGATTTATCCAGAAGTGTGGGCATTTCAGCAAGACAATGATCCCAAACACACAGGCAAGGAAACTCTCAATTGGCTTTGGAGAAAGATAATAAAGCGGCTAGATTAGCGCAGCCAATCACCTGACTTAAATCTGATAGAAAATCTATGGAAAGAACTAAAGACCAGTTCATAGAAGTCGTCCATGGAAACTTCAAGATTTAAAATATAAATATAAAAAAATATATGAATGAAATTTGGAATTGTGCTGAAACCTGCCCACAGAGTTGCAAAGGTTTGGCCAGAGGGTGAATGTTTAACCATTTCTTTAATGCAATCTAACGTACAGTTTTGTTTCAGTATACACTGCATAGAGAACTGAATGTATGACACACAGTCAGATGTTATTACATTTCAGTTACTGTACTTTTATAATCCTGCTGTAGTCAACTGAATATATTGAGTAATATAAATTTATGCACAACCATATAATATCACATTCAAAATGTCTCTGTTGTTACACCCAAAAAGCATACAATATGAATATATAATACCTTAGATAATGTGAATGTTTGAGAATTATCTTCAGCCCTGAGAGGGACACAGCACTGTTCTCCAAATCAAGATGAACCTTTGTATTTGTGGATTGTCTGATTACATAGGACACAGCACAGCAGGTGTAAGGGTCAAGATGTTCATCACTCAAAACTAGATGATAGTTTATTCTCTCTAGAAATGAGCAGCAGGTTTCAGGTGCCTGTAATTCATACAGACACTGACATATGAAGGCAATGTCAGTGTTTTCATCATCTGGTTGTTCACCAAAGAAAGTGTTTAAGACCTTCTCAAAGAACCCATCAATATTGTCCTTGAGCTTGTTCAATGGAAAGAGACACTTCAGATCATCAGTGATGGTTTGTGATTGAATCCCACAGAGAAAAGGAATTATATGTTTCATGTGTTCACTGTCTTCATTCTGACACAGACGGAGAACCTCATCAAGTATTTCTGATTTTTCTAGAAGCCAGAGAGCAGAAAAAAATTCCTGCATTGTGTTGTGAGAAAATGCACAAAATGTCTTGGCACATGCTGGTGACACGACAGAGACAGTCTTCAGGAAAGCACCAGAAATGCCTCTCTCATCATAATCAAACTCCAGGTTGATAGTTTTTAACTTGGTTGCATTGAAAGCGCTCTCTGCTAAAGACAGGACCATGTCTCTGCAGTCTTTAATGTGTCCATCTAAATAAAGCAATGTCTTATTTCCGTGTCTCTGTAGACAGTGACGAAATATTCGTACATACAGCTCAGTAGCTGTGAAGTGTTTCTGTGCTTCTTCAGAAGTGTAGTATGAAATACAGGCTGCCACCATCAAAGCATACATAGGGACGTGGCAGAGACTGAAGAGAGCAGGATTGTTTATCACAATGTCTACCAACTCTGGTTCATTAACTGTCATCATCTTAAAAAAATCATAAATTGACTCTCCACTGAAACCTTTAACATAAACTTTACATGTTGTCCAGTCAGAGAACTCGTACTCTACTTCAGGCCTGCATGTTACCACTATCTTTGCTTCAGGCAGAAGGTCATGGTCCTTGATCTCCAGCAAAACCGTGTTCTCCTGAAAATCTCTGATTCCATCAAAAACAATAGTCACACTGTCAGAATATTCTTGTAGATACTGCAGGATTTCTTCAGCATTTTCTTTAAGCTGTGGATTTGACATTAAATATTTGCTCAGTAGAAGATTTTCTAAGCTCTCTGTAGTTGAGATGTTTGTCAGTGTGTTTTCATCAAAGTAAAACATGAAGTCAAGGTTTCTGTCACTTCTCTCTGCCCAGTGATGTAACATCTGTTGAACAACTGTCGTCTTCCCAATTCCAGGTTTTCCTACTATTAGGATACTTTTCTCACTGCTATTCACTAAATCTTCAGGGGATTTTGTCTGTGTGTCCTTTGGTATGTAGGACTTCATCTTTTTTGAACGGGACTTTTTAGATTTCTTGCTCTTCAGTGTGATTTTGTTACGGGGTGTATTATTTTCTGTCTCTGTGTCCAACACCAGAGGAATAAAAGTGAAGTTTTTTTGTAGTCTTCCTCCATAGAACCGCAGACTCTGACTCCACCTTCGTAAAAGAATTTGTTTTGTTCTTGTCTTCAAATCATTTTGCAGCTGATGACATGAGACAGGTCCTAAAATTACAGATAGAATAAAAGCATTAATCATGGCAATAACAGGCTTTATTTTAATTGCAAAAGTAATCTTTACCACAATATGTAAGATATTTCTTGTATCATGTTTGTTGTGCACAGAGTAAATTTCTAACTTATTCATGTGCACATATCAGGCAGTCTTACCTTTAATGTAGTCATCTTCATCCTCATCTCTAAAGGAGAACAAGGAGATCCATGTATGTAAATCAGGAGTTTGACTAGTAGAATCTGGTTTTGGCAAGACCAATTTCCTCTCACGATCCAGTATTCTGAGAAACTTATAGCAGGCCTTCTCGCCCTTGTTTAAGACCCAGTCCAATATCCTCCTGGTTTTGTTGTACTTTTCTGGTTCTGCCTCAATTTCACTAACTTCATTGCCATTGAAAACATTCTGTTGGTGAAGTTTTTCAACAATAACAGGCAGGTTTTGTAGACGTCCAACCAGATTTTCACGAGCATTTCTGACATATTCTTTTGCAGACACATTTGATGAAGCCATGATGTGGTCACTTTTTCAACCTCATGAAATCATCCATCACCATCACTGAACTGACAAGAATATTTTTTTAAGTAGCATAGTATAATAAATAAATATATATTGTTATATCAATTTAGATTCATATTAGATTACATATTAGATTCAATTTATATATATATATATATATATATATATATATATATATATATATATATATATATATATATATATATATATATATATATATATATATATATATACACACACACATACACACACACATACATACATACATACACACACACATATATACACAGTACAGACCAGACCAAAAGTTTGGACACACCTTCTCATTCAGAGTTTTCTTTACTTTCATGACTATGAACATTGTAGATTCACACTGAATGCATCAAAACTATGAATTAACACATGTGGAATTATATACGTACATAACACAAAAGTGTGAAACAACTGAAAATATGTCATATTCTAGGTTCTTCAATGTAGCCACCTTTTGCTTTGATTACTGCTTTGCACACTTTTGGCATTCTCTTGATGAGCTTCAAGAGGTAGTCAACTGAAATGGTCTTCACTTCACAGGTGTGCCCTGTCAGGTTTAATAAGTGGGATTTCTTGCCTTATAAATGGGGTTGGGACCATCAGTTGCGTTGTGGAGAAGTCAGGTGGATACACAGCTGATAGTCCTACTGAATAGACTTGTAGAATTTGTATTATGGCAAGAAAAAAGCAGCTAAGTAAAGAAAAACAAGTGGCCATCATTACTTTAAGAAATGAAGGTCAGTCAGTCCGAAAAATTGGGAAAACTTTGAAAGTGTCCCCAAGTGCAGTCACAAAAACCATCAAGCGCTACAAAGAAACTGGCACACATGCGGACCGCCCCAGGAAAGGAAGACCAAGAGTCACCTCTGCTGCGGAGGATAAGTTCATCCGAGTCACCAGCCTCAGAAATCGCAGGTGGACAGCAGCTCAGATTAGAGACCAGGTCAATGCCACACAGAGTTCTAGCAGCAGACACATCTCTAGAACAACTGTTAAGAGGAGACTGTGTGAATCAGGCCTACATGGTAGAATATCTGCTAGGAAACCACTGCTAAGGACAGGCAACAAGCAGAAGAGACTTGTTTGGGCTAAAGAACACAATGAATGGACATTAGACCAGTGGAAATCTGTACTTTGGTCTGATGAGTCCAAATTTGAGATCTTTGGTTCCAACCACCGTGTCTTTGTGCGACGCAGAAAAGGTGAACGGATGGACTCTACATGCCTGGTTCCCACCGTGAAGCATGGAGGAGGAGGTGTGATGGTGTGGGGGTGCTTTGCTGGTGACACTGTTGGGGATTTATTCAAAATTGAAGGCATACTGAACCAGCATGGCTACCACAGCATCTTGCAGCGGCATGCTATTCCATCCGTTTTGTTTTTAGTTGGACCATCATTTATTTATCAACAGGACAATGACCCCAAACACACCTCCATGCTGTGTAAGGGCTATTTGACCATGAAGGAGAGTGATGGGGTGCTGCACCAGATGACCCGACCTCCACAGTCACTGGACCTGAACCCAGTCGACATGGTTTGGGGTGAGCTGGACCACAGAGTGAAGGTAAAAGGGCCAACAAGTGCTAAGCATCTCTGGGAACTCCTTCAAGACTGTTGGAAGACCATTTCAGGTGACGACCTCTTGAAGCTCATCAAGAGAATGCCAAGAGTGTGCAAAGCAGTAATCAAAGCAAAAGGTGGCGACTTTGAAGAACCTAGAATATGACATTTTCAGTTGTTTCACACTTTTTTGTTATGTACGTATATAATTCATAGTTTTGATGCCTTCGGTGTGAATCTACAATTTTCATAGTCCTGAAAATAAAAAAAACTCTTTGAATGAGAAGGTGTGTCCAAACTTTTGGTCTGTACTGTGTGTGTGTGTGTATATATATATATATATATATATATATATATATATATATATATATATATATATATATATATATATATTACAGTGGTACCCCGCTTATTGAACAGTTTTTCGACCGAAATTTGCACCCGCTGAATGACCAAATCCCCGCTTCTCGACCTTGCCTCTCTATGTTGCCGGGCGGAGAGCGGAGCAGGTGTGTCAACAGTGACAATTATATAAAATATTATTTATGTACCTGTATTATTTTATGTATTAGTATTAATACTGCTAAAAACGCGGCAAAAATTGTTAATTATTGGGTATCGGTCGGGAACGGATTAATTGGGTATCCATTATTTCTTATGGGATAATTACATTCGCTCTTCGACCTTTTCCCATTTCGACCAGTTTTAAGAAATGGATTAAGGTCGATAAGCGGGGTACCACTGTATATATATATTTATTACACACACACACATATATATATGACAACACAAGCAAATACATATGATCAGTTTTCAATTTAAACATTTTTCAATCAGTCTTAACAAAAGCAAGCCATGCATATGATAAACTTGTCCCTTGACATGTAGATAGTCAACACCTACAATAATTTGTTTTAGTAATAACAAAAGTGAAAGAAAAACAACCAATGCGATAAATAGAATCTTAATTCTCACAAGTTAAAGACTTTGCATATTTAATTACATAAATTATATTCATATTTGTGATGTATAAAAATTCTTCATAACTGTTTTAACAAATTTTGCTCTTGAATAAATTCTTAATGTCCAGAATTCCACAGAAAGGGCTGGGTTAGAGAATAAATGTGAAAATGTGCTATTTTAATAATAATAATAATAATAATAATAATAATAATAATAATAATAATAATAATAATAAATCAGCCATGATACTCCGGGATAGAATAAAACAGAGAAAACGTGCACAGCTTTCAGTGAAGGATCAAAACCGAAAGTCACAGTTACTATTATATGTTAAAGGCAGCTTTTATAGATTTATATCCGGAAATAAACACGGAAATGTAAACGAAAAGTGTTTAATGTTAGCTATACACCAGTAGTTACAGTGAAATAATATTTTGTACCTTGAACGTGAATCAGAATGATTTCCGGGACTTCAGTAAAAACGTCCACAAACAGCATCTAGAACTTTCGCGAACTAGTGGCGGACACCCGCTATTACAGTCTTAAGAAGCAGCTTTTTCTTCTTCTCCATTTTATTGGTAGTTAAAATTGGTCACTTATAAGTGCATATTCCGCCACCTACTGGACATGAGAGTGAAGCACTGTTCATATCTGGTGGGGAGACAAATCTTATTTAATTTCAAATGTATCCATCATTCATCCACAAAGCCTTTATGATTAAATAATTCATTCATTAAAACAAATTACACAAGGCATAATTAGTGCAATGCTCACAGTAACTGTTTTAAACTAATACACATGATATATTGTGAGATTTTAACATGCCACTGTAGTTCAGACAAAGAAACAACTGAAAAGATTTTTATCAAGGAAACAAAGGCATTTCTTCTCTGCACAGCTGTAAACATGGGGAAATGGTAGCTCAATGGTTGAGGTGTTGGACTACTGATTGGAAGCTTTTGAGTTTGAATATCAGGAAGCTGCCACTGTTGGGTCCCTCAGTAGGCTGTTAACCTTCAATTGCTCAGTTGTATAAATGAGATCAAATTAAGTCCCTTTGGATAATGGTGCCTGCCAAATGGCATGAATGTGTTAGTACAAGTGTGAAAACTGTTGGCATTGATTGGGGTGTCACCTATAATCAATTTGAAGATGTGCACACTGTTCAAACCTTCAGGTCACCATGGAAAGTTCAGAAACCAGAGAATAGAGTAATGTGTAATAAAACTGGAATAAATATGTATGCAAAGTACAGCATGCCATAATCTCCATCAACCTTGATGCCTATAATAACGGCAACAAGTACAATAAAATTTGGCTAAAATAACAAAAGGTTGTTTTTGTGCTAACCTGTAATACTAATAATGTCTACATTTCGAAGAATTAGCAAACAAGCTACAGCACATGGAGTTGCATTAGCTAGATTATAACATTTATTCTACCTCTTTCTAAGTACATTTTAACTTTTTTTATTCTCTCTCTCTCTTTAAAGTGTGATGAAAGTAGTCTGCTGTGCAGCACTTCTCTTCATCTTAAGCGCTACTGTAGCTCTACTCTCCCAGTCACACACAGTAATCAAGCGTTATGTTCCAAGGCAATAGTTTGCTGATGCCAACTTGTGTAATGGAGCAGGGAATTTAATATTATCTAATTTATTATTACAAACCATTTATTATTACAATTCATTTAGAAGACCTATAATTTTACCATTTTTTACACGTTTTAGCTCTTAATGGTATATATATTGGGGTAGTTGACAGTTTTTGTACTGATTATTGAGGGGTATAAATGTATAAAGCACTTTTCTTCATAAAGGCAACCTTAGCATTATGTCTGGCTCAAAGCAAACAGCAATAGTACAAGTCTCTAAAACAATTATAAAGTTTACAGAACCAATACTAAAATATCTGCTTTAGAAAGCAAAGAAATGTCTGAATCCCAGGCAATTACTAATGTCACAGGAGTTAGCATGACTTGACATTTCTCATAAACAAACTTTCCTGATAAAATACTCATTTACTGCTAAATATATGGATATATATAATATTAAACAAAGGTGAACAATAATGAACTCACTTTTCTCGAATGGACGCAGACAGTTATTAATAAACGGCAAACACTTCCGCAACGTCTCAAACAAACTTCCTGTTCAGAATGACTAATGAGAGAGGCGCATTTCTCCCTCACATGCACAATATCGGAAAATCCTTCAAAGCTCGCTAGAGGGCGCCTAAGCGCTACCTTTTCTATATTCCTAACACATTACAGACAACAAATCATTAATCACTGAGGCCCCTGTTATCCAGGGCTCTCAAGTGTCACGCATTGAGCGTGACAGTCACTCATTTGGGTCTTTTGTCACATTCTCCCACCACACATTGTATTTCTCACACAGAAAAACTTACTATTTATCATATATTTAATAAGCCGCAGCACCCAAAATGTATCAGTCCGCACCGCTGTCTCTATGGAACCGGGCAGGAATCTAACGCGTCTCCCCTGGAGTTCTTAGTCAAGCCTGACATTTATCCACCAATCAAAAAAAGAGGCTACACAATAACCAATCAGAAAATAGCATTATTGTATATGGGTAAGATTTAACGCAACAACCAATAAAAAAAATAATAAAAAATAAAAAAAAAACAATGACATTGTGACTGCTGTTAGAGAAAGTTTCCCAGATAATCAGCATCAGTTTTCATGAGTGTCTGTAACTTAGCTTACAGTTTTACAGCCTGAGTCTAGGGCTCTAGACATTTAAAATATGTCACTCTTGCCTGTCTCCAAAAATTGAGAGACCTGGTAATATACTGTTTCAATGTTTCAACATCATTAAAAAACGTACGGACGCTTGAACTAAATAAAGTTAGCAAAAAAATAGGGGAAAATAGGTTAACACTTTAAGTTATTAAAGTCAAGACAAAGTTAAGATCAAGTCAAATCCTGGGGGAACTTCTTAATGGAGAAATATGAGGAGTGAGCTCAGTGGGAATAAAATTTTGAACCCACCTAAAATTTTAGAAAAAATATTTAAGCACCTTTAGGTAACATAAAACTGATTGACCTGTGAAGGGTTTAATTGTCTCTAACAATATAAGTATTTCAAAGCAAGCTTTTCATTTGACAGAATCTATTAGAAAAAGAGTGGTAGAACTGGTGAGACAATGTGGGAGGAGATGAACAAGGTGGCGAGTTTGTATACACTGTCGAGACATGAGCTAAAAAATTATGTCTGACCTGTTTTAAGTGAACGGACTGTGCTGCTGAAGAAACCCGTCTTTAAAACGAAAAGCTTTTCGACTACGGTTCAATGGATGAGAAGATGCACTACCTGTTTAAATTAGCAGAATTTCACAAAACTACTGTGCAAAATTATGCAAATAAAATATTTTGTTTGGCTGGGTCATCAGGGTTTTGGTGTTCACTTACTTTGGGGAAATGTCTTTTTGTTTATTTTTTATGATTTTTCATATTATAAAAATCATTAACTTTACTGCAATACAGTGTACTGTGACCAAAATCAGATCACACATCCCCGATGTCCTAATAGATATACTACAACACTTATTTGGGGGAAATGTTTTTTTTGTTTGTTTGTTTGTTTTTTATGATTTTCCTATATTATGAAAAATCATAAAAAATAAACAAAAAGACATTTCCCCAAAATAAGTGTTGTATTATTTCTATAGTATAATCAGTGATGTGCGAACTAAGTTTGGTGAAAGTACAGTGTATTACAGTCAAGTTATTGACTGTTTTTGTAGTATTCGCTTTTCTGGTTTTGCACTTTGCAGACGGTCCCTTGGAATCTTTGGTTGTAGCTGCCTCTCTACTTTACTACGATAAAAAAGAGGTGTTATTTGTGTAGTTATTTGTCTAGTTCAGGAGCTATTGACTCAGGAAACTTGAATCTGTGAATATGAGGCCAACTTTACTTAAGTTTAAAAGTAGCAATGTGAAACGCCATTATGAGACAAAACAAAGTATTGAACAAACATATTCACTAAAATCTGAAGACAGCGTCCCTGGGACAGCTTTCCTGGGTCTGAGGAAAGTAGCCCTATACATCCTGACCATGTTTGGCTCTACATACAACTGCGAGGCAGCGTTCTCTACAATGAACATAATCCAAACTAAATATGGTTCCAGGCTCACTAATGAGCACCTCCACGTGTATGAGAACGGCCCTGACTCCATTCAAGCCCAGGTTTAAAATCCTGCCAAGCCAAGCTAGAGCTCAGTTCTCTCACTGAGATATAAAAGTGGGGGAGTGGTATATAAAAGGAAAATTGAAGCACTTTATTTAAATATACAGTTTTCACATTTTATTTATTTTCTCTTATTTTAAAATGTAGCCCTACTATTGTTTATTTAATGAGAGAACCTTATACATACAGTCAGGTCCATAAATATTGGGACATCAACACAATTCTAACATTTTTGGCTCTATACACCACCACAATGGATTTGAAATGAAATGAACAAGCTTTAATTTGAGGGAATTTACATCCAAATCAGGTGAACGGTGTAGGAATTACAACAGTGCCTCCCACTTGTTAATGGACCAAAAGTAAGGGGACAGTATAATAATAATTAATAAGGAATAATAATCATAAATCAAACTTTCACTTTTTTAATACTTGGTTGCAAGTCCTTTAGAGTCAATTACAGCCTGGAGTCTGGAACACACAGACATCACCGGACGCTGGGTTTCATCCCTGGTGATGCTCTGCCAGGCCTCTACTGCAACTGTCTTCAGTTCCTGCTTGTTCTTGGGGCATTTTCCCTTCAGTTTTGTCTTCAGCAAGTGAAATGCATGCTCAGTCGGATTCAGGTCAGGTGATTGACTTGGCCATTGCATAACATTCCACTTTTTTCCCTTAAAAAACTCTTTGGATGCTTTTGCAGTATGCTTTGTGTCATTGTCCAGCTGCACTGTGAAGCGCCGTCCAATGAGTTCTGAAGCATTTGGCTGAATATGAGCAGATAATATTGCCCGAAACACTTCAGAATTCATTCTGCTGCTTTTGTCAGCAGTCACATCATCAATAAATACAAGAGAACCAGTTCCATTGGCAGCCATCCATGCCCACGCCATGACACTACCACCACCATGCTTCACTGATGAGGTGGTATGCTTAGGATCATGAGTAGTTCTTTTCCTTCTCCATACTCTTCCCTTCCCATCACTCTGGTACAAGTTGATCTTGGTCTCATCTGTCCATAGGATGTTGTTCCAGAACTGTAGAGGCTTTTTTAGATGTTTGGCAAACTCTAATCTGGCCTTCCTGTGTTTGAGGCTCACCAATGGTTTACATCTTGTGGTGAACCCTCTGTATTCACGCTGGTGAAGTCTTCTCTTGATTGTTCACTTTGACACACATACACCTACCTACAATCATACACATGTTCAGTTCTATGTTACGTGATATGTGATAATATTTTCAAAATGTTTTTGAATTGTACTGAATTTATTCGATTTTTATTTGATTTGACAGTCAGGTATTGATTGCTTGCAGATGTTGATACAACTACTAGGCTACTTAAATATATCTCACACTAACTAGTGAGACATTATGATCTTCCATACATTTGCTGCAAGAAATTTTTTCTTACTGGACCTCTTTAAATTTTAGTTGAATACCTCTGCTCTAGAAAGTTTTCAGGTCTGGTACAGACAAGGTGTAAAGAAACGGAAGGGTCACCATTTCTGAGATAACTATATGAGCTTTTAACAAAATCTGTTAAACTTCCTTTATCTTTTGAAAGTGTTCTCTAGTGGCCATTTTTTTTGGGATAAAATAAACACGTGCTGTTTATAAAATAAACATGTGCTGCCTGGCCAATAAAAAAAAAGATAAAACATTGAGAAATCTCAGAGAAGTCTGAGTTGCACTGCTGTCGCTAACTCTGAACTAAATTCAGGGAAGAGTTCACAAAAAAAATGCAGAGAATGTGATTGGATAGGAAGATTTATTCATATCACCACAGTGTAGTAATACAGAATAATGTTATTCGGTGTTATCACAAGAAAAGAGACATCAGCAGAAACAATCATGGTGGTTTACACAATTTATTTACAAGTGCATTATTAAATCAGAACAGGACAGAAAGAATGAGGACGCCGTCACTTGATTTCACGGTTATAGATGTGGTATCATACAATCAGCCTAGTTCAGAATATTCCAGTATATTGATAGGTATATTACTTATAGGTAATTCATATGTACATTACCTATAACCACTTTATAACACTTAATATCTTTGTTATCTTTCAATGTGTATGTGAATAGTTCATAACTTTCCATCAGTTACTGTAGTTTGTGATGTTCATCATCCTTACAAGCTGCAGGCATCTTCTTTCTGGAGTCTCCTTTTTTATTCAAGACTAGATCCAGATGTAAAGGCATTGATCTCAGAGCTGAAGTCAGAGTATCACAGCCTTCATCTGAAATGACAGTCCACCAACCTGCACACAACAACATACTTTAGTTTCTTAGTGAAGTCTAATGGTGTTACTGTAGTAAGAGCACTGAACCTGAATATAAATTGTTTTATACATAAATTAATTATACATTACTTACTTTACTTTATTGTCCCCAAAGGGGAAATTCTTTTCCACAACACTGTACTTGTTCGACACACGCAACATAAACAGTAATAATACATACATGTCAAAAACATTCAGAATAACACTCAGCGATGTCTATTGTTAAGATACTTAATGACTGAGGGAATCAGGCTTCTTCCAAAGCGGGCCCTTCTGCACCTTAGAGCCCTGTACCTGCGCCCTGAGGGCAGTGGGGCTAGATACTCATTTAGTGGATGTGTGGAATCCCGTTCTACTGAAATGGCAAAGCGTCCGATAGCTATGTTATTGAGTTCTATAAGGTTAGGTGTAGGAAGACCTATAACTTTTGCAGCAATATTGTAAATACAGTATTACAATACAGTAAAATTGACTGAATAATGCTTTGATAAAGTAGTAATAGTAAACGAGGAGCGACATTAAGTCCTTTGAGTTTGCGAATGACCGACAGTCTTTGATGACTTCTTTTCTGAATGCCCATAATGTGCTGAGCAAAGGTGTGTGTGTTATCCAGTGTCATTTCCAGATATTTGAAACTGTCCACTATTTCAACTGGTTGATTTTGAATGACAATAGGGTGCGGAGGTGTAGAGGGACTGACTATCAGCTCTTTTGTCTATTACATATGTGTTTTTAAAATACATACAGACTTAATGTGTAAATGGTTGAATTCAGTATTAACAAGAAAATGAGTCGGGGGGAAAAAAAAAACTGTCTCAAATTTACAAAAGACAAATTAAATGTCAACATTTACATCATCCACTAATCAGATATTTTTCAGTCACAAATATTGGATGGATGGATGGATGGACGGACGGACTGGACTGATGGATAGATGGATGGATGGATGATTTTCCAGACAGGCTAAGCAAAATGGTAGAAGTCAAGTTCTGGTTGACAGTCATAGTAGAACTGAATGACCTGGTGTAGAATGCACAGAGTAAGCTTATAAAAGGAAACAAACTAAGTATCAGGAGTTGGTTGAGCAATGTAAAAGCTAGGGGCACTTGTGAACCAGCAGAGGTCAGCTGCAGACCCTGGGAACGACACAGGATGCATATATCTGTACAATGTATTTGAGAGGAATGAAGCCATGAGATGAAACTCATGAATTTGTACTGTGTGGAGTATGTAGGCTATTTAATCATATTTTTCTCTGTTATTTTGAGTTGGTGATTTATTAAAATAATCAAAGAATGCTGAACCTCTGCTTTAGTCTCACGAATAAAGAAGTTGTCTTAGTGAGGAACAGGTCATGGGACTCAGGGAGATGATCTTACCTCAGTGTCTCCAGGTTACAGAGAGGTTTCTCCAATAGAGCAGAGAGACTCTTCACTCCTGAGTCTCCAAGTTTATTCTCAGACAGATCCAGGTGTCTCAGGTGTGAGGGGTTTGATCTCAGAGCTGAAGTCAGTGCAGCACAGCCTTCATCTGTGACACCACAATCACACAGCCTGCAGATACACAATAACACACTCAACAGATTTTTATCTTCAAATTTATTTTAATTAATTAATTAATTTTATTCATGTAAATTTACTTTATTGTTCAGAATGAAACGAGTATTTAATACCATCTGTGCATTATACAGTTGAGGCCAAAATTATTAGCCCCCCAGGAATTTTGGAACATTTTCCTAAAGATCGTTCCAATGTTTGCAGCATTGATAAAACTTGATATAATCAAACATTCACCAGTGTTATTTAGTAGCTTTTGGTACATTTTGGAATATAAAATACATTTTTAGGCTTGCTTTATATCAAATATAGTGAAAATGGGGTGGTCAAAAATGTTAGCCCCATGTGAATTTTCGCTTTCAAAACACACCTTAATTAATCATTCAGCTTTCAAAATACACCTCTGCAGTCAACTGGCTTCCTAACAACACCTGGGCATTCAATCAGAATAAAAGGACTCCAAGGAGAAGGGCCATCGTCCCAGTAGAACCCCTTTACTCAAAAAGCAGCACATCACAGCCAGACAGGTTTGCCCGTGAACATATGAAAGGTAAAGGTGAGTTTTGGGACACTATGCTTTGGTCTGATGAGACTAAACTGGAACTGTTTGGGCACATGGATGTTGCTTATGTTTGGCGAAGAAAGGGTGAGGCCTTCAACCCTAAGAACACAGTTCCCACAGTTAAACATGGTGGTGGGAGCATCATGCTGTGGGGCTGTTTTGCAGCTTCAGGCACAGGCAGCCTTGTTCGGGTGCATGGCATCATCAAAAATGAAAATTATGTTGACATTTCGAGGGATAATATGCAGAAATCTGCTCATAGTTTAGCCTTAGGTCGTCGCTGGGCCTTTCAACAAGACAATGATCCAAAGCATACATCGTAATTGGTCCAACAGTTCCTGAAGGATACCAAAACCAAGGGTCCTGGAGTGGTCCGCACAGAGACCAGACCTCAATCCTATTGAGAATCTGGCGAGTGCTCAAAGTAAATGTCCATGCTTGGAAACCATGCAATTTGGACCAGCTGGAGCAATTTGCAATGAAAGAATTGGCTAAAATCCCTCAGGAGACCTGTACCAACCTAGTAAAGAATTACTCTAAGAGGTTGTTGTCAGTTGTGGCTCAGAAAGGGTACACTATTGACTATTAATGACCAGGGGGCTAATAATTTTGGACGTTTCATTTTTGCCCATTCTTGTCTCAACTCACTATTACAATTAAATATCCTAATCAAACTTAGTGGACATTTTGTCTTTGTCATTTTGGAAACAAATACACTATAAAACAGACAGAGTTTTGTCTAATTTCATAAGGGGGCTAATAATTTTGGCCTCAACTGTAAATGGATCACATTATTAATCACAAATGGAAGGTCATATTATAGAAGCAGCAAAAATAGTAAGGATCAATAAAGTAAAAGTGTATTAAACATTGGTAAACTTTAGGTACATTATCAAATGCGCTAACAGTAGCTCCGCCCACAGCTCCTAATGCAAGCGGTTCTTAAGTCTAGACCTGCAACGTTTTGGTGCTACTTAAGAACCACTTTTCCTGGTTCAGAGCCGGTGCTTTGGCTGTGGAAAAAGAAAGAACTGGTTCTAAATTAGGCTCCGAACCAGCACTCAAACTGCCTCGGTGGAAAAGGGGCATATGATCTGTATTAAAATACCCACTGATAAATAATTATGTTCTGTACGTTCAATTACATTTTATAAAGTATTTCAATAATATATTTATCTGCCTTTCAGATGGTGTGACTGCAGTCTTCCTGTGTCTGTCAGAAACAATTCATGCTTTCAGGAGGGACATCAGACAAGTGATTTGTAAAATGATTAAATAAAATGTATTGTTACTTGTGGGAGCACCGGCAGGTCACTTAGCTAGACTCCACACTTTAGTTAGACTCCTCATTAACACACCATTCACACAACAATCCGCCTTGTCGGTCAGTCAGACAAAATGTCTCCTGTAAGCCAACACACTAGCTGCTATAGCAGCTCTTCAGGTTTTACATAACAAAAAAGAAATTTTTAACAAGAGTTTAACTGGTCTTTGATATATCATCAGTTTCAAGAAATAATCTTCCTCCTAAAACATTGCTGCTGAAATAAAACCCCTGTTTCAGTCTCATTATTAGAGAAAGTGTCTTGGTTAGGAGCAGATCATGTGACTCAGAGAGATGATCTTACCTCAGTGTCTCCAGGTTACAGAGAGGATTCTCCAATAGAGCAGAGAGACTCTTCACTCCTGAGTCTCCAAGTTTATTCTCAGACAGATCCAGGTGTCTCAGGTGTGAGGGGTTTGATCTCAGAGCTGAAGTCAGAGCAGCACAGCCTTCATCTGTGACACCACAAACACACAACCTGCAGATACACAATAACACACTCATCAACAACAGATCTTTATCTAACATTTTTTTTAAGATTATTTTAGTTTTAAATTATTTCATCATTTAGAATGAAACAAGGATTTTAGTCTGTAATCAAGTGAATCATTATCAAGATTTATTGTAAACAGGTTTATTAACAGCAAAATTTACACTTCTTGTGAACCAGCAGAGGTCAGCTGCAGACCCTGGGAACGACACAGGATGCATATATCTGTACAATGTATTTGAGAGGAATGAAGCCATGAGATGAAACTCATGAATTTGTACTGTGTGGAGTATGTAGGCTATTTAATCATATTTTTCACTGTTATTTTCAGTTGGTGATTTATTAAAATAATCAAAGAATGCTGAACCCCTGCTTCAGTCCCCTTATTAGAGAAAGTGTCTTAGTGAGGAGCAGGTCATGTGACTCAGAGAGATGATCTTACCTCAGTGTCTCCAGGTTACAGAGAGGATTCTCCAATAGAGCAGAGAGACTCTTCATTCCTGGGTCTCCAAGTTTATTCTCAGACAGATCCAGGTCTCTCAGGTGTGAGGGGTTTGATCTCAGAGCTGAAGTCAGAGCAGCACAGCCTTCATCTGAGACACCACAAACACACATCCTGCAGATACACAATAACACACTCATCAACAACAGATCTTCATCTTCAAATTTATTTTAAAACTTATTCACGTAAATTTACTTTATCGTTCAGAATGAAACAAGTATTTAATATCATCTGTGCATTATAGATGGATCACATTTTTAATCACAAATTAAAAGTCGTATATTATAGAAGCAGCAAAAATCAAAAGGAGCAACACACACCCGGAGCAGTGGGCAGCCATTTATGCTGCAGTGCCCGGGGAGCAGTTGGGGGGTTGCCTTGCTCAAGGGCACCTCAGTCGTGGCCGGCCCGAGACTCGAACCCACAACCTTTGGATTATGAGTCAGACTCTCTGACCATTAGGCAACACCTTGCCCCATATGTGATAGTGTCTATTCAAACCTACCGTACTCATTTTGAAGAGAAGCTTCACCTTTACCTTCACAAAAATATGCCCCAATTGTTTCTGAAAAATCACCTACAGCAGATCAAAATATGACTCCAGAATGACTGACAGTTATGTAGATGTTTGGACTCTTCTTTTGAAATAAGCCCTGATGTTGCACTCTCACTTTCTGTCCTGATAGCAATTTTTTTAGTATATTAACCTGAATGTTAATTGGGCCATCCTAAAAAATATTTTGGTTTGCAGTAACAGTTTATAAAAAAAAAAAAAAAAAAAAAGGTCGGTAGGTCTATATTTCCCCCCCCCCCAAGTTTCAATGTGTAAAAAAAAAAAAGTACAATTTTGGTGATTACGTAGGTATGACGTTAAACAAATTAGCATATCGTGACGTCACTGACTGGGTCTTCAACCCGTGCCTTCAGGCACATCATTGCAAACCTTAATTTGATGCTGGACACAGATTTTCCAGAACTTTGTGCCAAGTTAAAGCGGTGTCGAGCTGTTTTGATGAATTTTTTTAGATGTATTATGGAGCCCAAACAAGTATGGCTTTGAACGGTGACCGCGAACATTTTGTTTACTGCAGCCGCAGCCATCCTTACCGAGCGCGAACTGTTGACTCTGACAGTGAATGAGAGAATGAGAAGAAGCGAACGCACAGGCCATAGTGTGACATCCGGTAACCAATAGTGTAAACATAGATGATGTCACGGGTTTTTATTTAAAAAGAAAGAAGGTAACCTTCGTTTGTATGTAGGCCTAGGCAATTTATATATTTACAATACTTACTAAAATATAATTAATATTATTTTATTGCTTTTGTATTAGTTGTTTGAAAAGTTAAAAAAAAAATTGGTCGGTCTTAACACAAATTTACAACCAGCAAGTCGGTTGGACTTAAAGCAAAAAAAATAAAAAATTGAGTCGGTTCTAAATTGACAGGGTGGGTCGGGTTACAGCAAACAAGAATATTTTTAAGGATGGCCTTAATGTCCAAATAACCCATCATTAAAATACATGTTAATGGTTTTATTATTTGGAATGCCACTGAAATATTTGAGCACATAATCAAAAACAGAAATTTCAATTCAAGTTTGCATTGCACAGAAAACTTTATTAACATTCAGAGGTTAAAATTATTAAATATGTCGTAGTAGATGTTTATTAAACCATAAATGCATATATCTGTACAATGTATTTGAGAGGAATGAAGCCATGAGATGAAACTCATGAATTTGTACTGTGTGGAGTATGTAGGCTATTTAATCATATTTTTCTCTGTTATTTTGATTTGGTGATTTATTAAAATAATCAAAGAATGCTGAACCTCTGCTTTAGTCCCATTATTAGAGAAAGTGTCTTAGTGAGGAGCAGGTCATGTGACTCAGAGAGATGATCTTACCTCAGTGTCTCCAGGTAACAGAGAGGATTCTCCAATAGAGCAGAGAGACTCTTCACTCCTGAGTCTCCAAGTTTATTCTCAGACAGATCCAGGTGTCTCAGGTGTGAGGGGTTTGATCTCAGAGCTGAAGTCAGTGCAGCACAGCCTTCATCTGAGACACCACAAACACACAACCTGCAGATACACCATAACACACTCATCAACAACAGATCTTTATCTTTAACATTTTTTTTAGATTATTTTAGTTTACAATTATTTTATCATTTAGAATGAAATGAGGGTTTTAGTCTGTGATCTAGTGAATCATTATCAGGATTTATTTATTCATAGTTACTTCAAAACACTTCTGTAAGTTGTTCTAGAAATATCATCATATTAACACATGACAGTGCAGTGGTAACAAATGATATGATACTTAGTTCTAATCCTGTAAATGTATATCTCCAAAATCTGACATTTTAACAGGAGTGTGTAAATTTTCATATCCACTGTAAACAGAGTAGAACAGATCTTTATTGTAATTGTCTAAAACAGTGAAAAATAAACATTTAGCAGCTCTGAAAATTTAGCACTGAACACACATTGTAAACAGGTTTATAAACAGCAATATATACAGGACAGGTGGACAATATAAACAGACAAGGATATATATATATATATATACACACACACACACACACACACACACACACACACACACACATACATACACACACAGTGCCTTGCGAAAGTATTCGGCCCCCTTGAACTATGCGACCTTTTGCCACATTTCAGGCTTCAAACAATGATATGAAACTGTAATTTTTTGTGAAGAATCAACAACAAGTGGGACACAATCATGAAGTGGAACGAAATTTATTGGATATTTCAAACTTTTTTAACAAATCAAAAACTGAAAAATTGGGCGTGCAAAATTATTCGGCCCCCTTAAGTTAATACTTTGTAGCGCCACCTTTTGCTGCGATTACAGCTGTAAGTCGCTTGGGGTATGTCTCTATCAGTTTTGCACATCGAGAGACTGAAATTTTTGCCCATTCCTCCTTGCAGAACAGCTCAAGCTCAGTGAGGTTGGATGGAGTGTGTTTGTGAACAGCAGTTTTCTGTTCTTTATACAGATTCTCGATTGTATTTAGGTCTGGACTTTGACTTGGCCATTCTAACACCTGGATATGTTTATTTTTGAACCATTCCATTGTAGATTTTGCTTTATGTTTTGGATCATTGTCTTGTTGGAAGACAAATCTCCGTCCCAGTCTCAGGTCTTTTGCAGACTCCATCAGGTTTTCTTCCAGAATGGTCCTGTATTTGGCTCCATCCATCTTCCCATCAATTTTAACCATCTTCCCTGTCCCTGCTGAAGAAAAGCAGGCCCAAACCATGATGCTGCCACCACCATGTTTGACAGTGGGGGTTGTGTGTTCAGGGTGATGAGCTGTGTTGCTTTTACGCCAAACACAACGTTTTGCATTGTTGCCAAAAAGTTCAATTTTGGATTCATCTGACCAGAGCACCTTCTTCCACATGTTTGGTGTGTCTCCCAGGTGGCTTGTGGCAAACTTTAAACGACACTTTTTATGGATATCTTTAAGAAATGGCTTTCTTCTTGCCACTCTTCCATAAAGGCCAGATTTGTGCAGTATATGACTGCTTGTTGTCCTATGGACAGAGTCTCCCACCTCAGCTGTAGATCTCTGCAGTTCATCCAGAGTGATCATAGGCCTCTTGGCTGCATCTCTGATCAGTCTTCTCCTTGTATGAGCTGAAAGTTTAGAGGGACGGCCAGGTCTTCGTAGATTTGCAGTGGTCTGATACTCCTTCCATTTCAATATTATCGCTTGCACAGTGCTCCCTGGGATGTTTAAAGCTTGGGAAATCTTTTTGTATCCAAATCCGGCTTTAAACTTCTCCACAACGGTATCTCGGACCTGCCTGGTGTGTTCCTTGTTCTTCATGATGCTCTCTGCGCTTTAAACGGACCTCTGAGACTATCACAGTGCAGGTGCATTTATACGGAGACTTGATTACACACAGGTGGATTCTATTTGTCATCATTAGTCATTTAGGTCAACATTGGATCATTCAGAGATCCTCACTGAACTTCTGGAGAGAGTTTGCTGCACTGAAAGTAAAGGGGCCGAATAATTTTGCACACCCAATTTTACAGTTTTTGATTTGTTAAAAAAGTTAAATATCCAATAAATTTCGTTCCACTTCATGATTGTGTCCCACTTGTTGTTGATTACTCACAAAAAATTACAGTTTCATATCATTGTGTTTGAAGCCTGAAATGTGGCAAAAGGTCGCAAAGTTCAAGGGGGCCGAATACTTTCGCAAGGCACTGTATATGTATATATATATATATAATTTTTTACATAACAAAAACGAAAATCAAAAACAAAAATCAGTGTGTAGTGAAAAAATATTCTTCCTCCTCAGGACACTGATTCTAAGCTAAAAGCTCTCTTTCAGTCTCATTATTAAAGTGTTTTTGTGTCTTAGTGAGGAGCAGGTCATGTGACTCAGGGAGATGATCTTACCTCAGTGTCTCCAGGTTACAGTGAGGATTCTCCAATAGAGCAGAGAGACTCTTCACTCCTGAGTCTCCAAGTTTATTCTCAGACAGATCCAGGTGTCTCAGGTGTGAGGGGTTTGATCTCAGAGCTGAAGTCAGAGCAGCACAGCCTTCATCTGAGACACCACAAACACACAACCTGCAGATACACAATAACACACTCATCATCAACAGATCTTTATCTAGGTTTCATATTTACTTTAAAAATGATCTGTAATCTGATAGTATTAATCAGAATGGAATGAATAAACATGAATATGCTATTAAAATGCTAACTAAATACAACTGCGTAAATAATTCAAGCATTTGTGTGTGTAAATTTTTATGTGTATCAGTATTCAAAACCAGCTACTAGTTTTGTGGCTTATGGATCTCTGGATTATTTTGATAAGAGTACATTTGCCACCTGACATGTTTTCTCCATGACTGAGTTTAAAAGATATAAAGAGTATGTGTCAAGTTCTGGGTAACTGTCCCTGTATTCCTTTATAATGGAGGATATACACCAATCAGGCATAACATGATTACCACCTTCCTAATATTGTATTGGTTGATCCCCCTTTTTCAGCCTTCGCTCCCCACGTGCATCAATGCTCGTGGGGAGCGTTGGAAATGCTCTGGCCCAGTCGTCTAGCCAGCACAATTTGCCCATTGTCAAATCTTGCTCAAATTTTTATGCCTGCCCATTTCTCTTGCTTCTTACACAAATTTTGTGGACAAAATTTTCACTTGCTGCCTAATGTAACCCATGCACTAACCGTGATGAAGAGAAAATCAGTGTTATTCACTTCTCCTCTCAGTGGTCATAATATTCTGCCTGATCAGTGTACAGTATATATCAGTCTTTTTTTTAATATTCTGTAATATTATTATTACATAATAATTACAACATTAATTATTATGCAAATATACTTATAAATATACTTATTATTGTAATAAGTCTTGTGAATGAGTTATTGGGACTCTCAGAGAGCTGATCTTACCTCATTGTCTCCAGTTTACAGTGAGGATTCTTCAGTCCAGCAGAAAGACTTTTCACTCCTGAGTCTCCTAGTTTACTCTCAGACAGATCCAGTTCTCTCAGTCTGGTGTATTCAGAGCTGAGCACTGAGGCCAAAGCTGCTGAGCTTTTCTCTTTAAATGTTACATGCCGAATACTGAAGGGGAAAAATAAGGATACATAAAGTATTACTAAAGTAACACTATTGCAAATTACTTGTTCATTCTGTTTTTCTTAAATGAAAAAAAAGGTTTCTGACCCAGCCGAAATACTGACAAAAGATTAGTCCCTATTGTAATTTTCTCTTTTTTTGTCCGATACCAATTAAGTTGTTAATATGAGATGGATGAATGTTTTTACATTTTTTATTTTTACTGTAAATTTTACATTTTGTCCCAGTGCGTTCCGTTTTTCTTTTCTTGAGAACTGTGTAACAGTAGAATGTTTCTTTTCAGATTTACTTACACTGCTTTTCTTGATGCTGCAGTCACAGGCATCACCTTCAAAAGAACCAGATCTGTTATCTTCTCTGTACTATATTTACTCAGGTCAAATTCCTCCAGTTCCTGTGCTGAGGTCAGTAACACAAACACCAGAGCAGACCACTGTGAGGAAGAGAGTTTTCTTTGTTTTCCAGATTTTAGGTAGTTTTGGATTTCCTCCACTAGTGAATTATCACCCAGTTCATTCAGACAGTGGAACAGATTGATGGATTTATCTTCAGGAGGATTTCTTCTGATCTTCATCTTAATGTACTGAACTGTTTCTTCTTTGCTCTGGGGGCTACTTCCTGTCTGTGTTATAAAGGTGTGTAAGAGTTTCTGATTGGTCTCCAGTGAAAGACCCAGAAGAAAGCGGAGGAAAAGGTCCAGACGTCCAGTCTTAGTTTCCAAGGCCTGATCTACAGCCCAGTTGTGGACATCTGAGATTGTGTTAACGACCTGACTGTGTTTAAGAACATTAATCTTTTTCTTCATGAAGGTCAGGTACACATACAGAGCTGCGAGATGCTCCTGAATGGTCAGATGAACAAAGCAGAACACTTTACTCTGCTGAAGCCCAAACTCCTCTCTGAAGATCTGAGTACACACACCTGAGTACACTGCTGCTTCGCTCACATCAATACCACACTCTCTCAGGTCTTCATCATAGAAGATCAGGTTGCCTTTCATCAGCTGCTGAAAAGCCAGTTGTCCCAGTTTCAGAAGCACTTCTTCATCACGCTCCTGCTTCTGTGAGTATTTTTTTCCTATGATGTTTGTCTGAATGATGAGGAAGTGTGTGTACATTTGAGTCAGAGTCTTGGGGATCTCTTCACTCTCTGCTTCACACAACATTCTCTCTAGAACAGTGACTGAAATCCAGCAGAAGACTGGGATGTGACACATGATGTAGAGGCTTCTTAATGACTTCAGGTGTGTGATTATTTTATTGGCCAGGCTCTGATCACTGATCCTCTTCCTGAAGTACTCCTCCTTCTGTGGGTCATTGAACCCTCGTACCTCTGTGACTCGATCCACACACTCAGAGGGGATTTGATCAGCTGCTGCAGGTCTGGAGGTGATCCAGATGAGAGCAGAGGGAAGCAGATTCCCTTTGATCAGGTTTATCAGCAACACAGGCACTGCTGCTGATTCAGTTACATCACACACTCTCACTGTGTTCTGGAAATCTAGAGGAAAACGACACTCGTCCAATCCGTCAAAAATGAACAGAACCTTTTCCAAACTGGACATTTCTGTTTCTTTTGTTTCCTTAAAAAAGACATGAAGGAGCTCCATCAGACTCAGTTTCTGGTCCTTCATCAAGTTCAGCTCTCTGAAAGGAAGTGGAAATATGAGGTGGACGTCCTGATTTACTTTCCCTTCAGCCCAGTCCAGAATGAACTTCTGCACAGAGACTGTTTTTCCGATGCCAGCAACCCCTTTTGTCAGCACAGTTCTGATGGGTTCATCTTGTTCAGATAAAGGCTTAAAGATGTCATTGCATTTGATTGGCGTTTCCTCTGTTGTTCTTCTCCTGGATGCTGCTTCAATCTGTCTCACCTCATGTTCATTATTGACATCTTTACTGTCTCCCTCTGTGATGTAGAGCTCTGTGTAGATCTCATTCAGGAGTGTTTGGGTTCCCAGGTTTATCACTCCATTCAAACACTGAAACTGCTTCATCAAATGTAACTTGTACTTTTTCTGGAATTCATAAACACCAGCAGATCGTGGTTCATGTCTGTGAAATGGTAAAGTAGGGAGACATGATGAGACATTATTAACATTAAAGATAAGTGGTTACGACAGTTATGTTTTCACTGTCGTGAGGTTTATAATAGCAGTGTGTCGGTGTCACAGTCATGTTGGTTTTGATATTACCTTGTATCTGTGATCATGGTCTTTTCTCTTCTGTCTCCTGGCTTCTGTGGAAAACTGGGAACAAATGTTATAGCTGTTAAAAGCAATAACTAACCACTTTAATACTCTATTTTAAACTTTACTATATTTTCATTAGAATTATTCAGTAATTTGAATGCATTAGTTTTCACAGCGACATTAATACAATAAACAGATTATCCATTATAAATTATTGCAAATATAAATTAAATATGTTTCTTAAAAACTTGCCAGAAATTATATACTATAAGTTGGATGGGAGGTCAGTCAATTTGGTCATGTGAGGGAAGAGGGTTTTTTTTTTTTTTTTTTGTCTTGGTTCAAGAAAAATTTACCTTCAGTATTACATTTACATTTCTGGGATTTAGCAGACTCCCTCATCCAGAGTGACTTACATTTTATTTCAATTTATACAAGTGAGCAATTCAGGGTTAAAGGCCTTGCTCAGGGGCCCAGCAGTGGCAGCCTGGTGGACCTGGGATTCAAACTCATGACCTTCCGATCAGGAGTTCAACACCTTAACCACTGTGCACCACATCCCTACACTATTAACAATAATGTTAATAGTGTTATTAATTAATATTATTATTAATGATTAAAGAAATTAATGTATGCCGTTGTTGCTGTTGGCCTTACGGCTGCTCCCTGTTCATGGACCCCTCAGCAGTCCTCTAATTATATTTGGTGCAGGTTTTGTGCCAGATGCCCTTCCTGAACAACCCTCTTTTTTTACGGGCTTGGGACCGGCATTGACAGTTAACTCTTCAGTGTCTGGGTTAGCTTCTTGCCCAGGAATCAAACCCAGGCATCGGAAATGAGAGCATGGGAGCAATGCGTGCACATTTTCGCTAAAATGTTTGGCTGGACTGGATTAAGACATGTGTAGCACAGCATTTCTCTCTGCAATAACTTTAGATATAGGGTTACCTTTGTACAGGTGAGGAGTCTCCATGTATAAAGTTCAAAGGAATATCCATAGACCTGTCACTCTTCATAGAGACACAGCTCTGTGGTGGTGAGACTGATCGGATTCTCTTTAGTATACTGAACATTATAAACAGAAATTTTGTGATTCATACACTCCATACAGTCTTTACCTGATACATTAATTTAATAATATTTTTGAGAAATGCTCATATTTCACTCTTTTCATGGAGGGACAACCAAATAACAGTAATTCATGTGCCTAGATATTAATTCAATACGTTTTTACGTTACACATTTCCAGCAACTTAAAGACAAATGTTTCCTCTGAAGTATTTAGCTTGACTGGATTAAGACATGTGTAGCACAGCATTTCTCTCTGCAATAACTTTAGATATAGGGTTACCTTTGTACAAGTGAGGAGTCTCCATGTATAAAGTTCAAAGGAATATCCATAGACCTGTCACTCTTCATGGAGACACAGCTGGGTGGTCCAGATTCTGATGTTTTTCCCTCTAGTTTACTGCACAACATTATAAACAGTCATTGTGAGGGTTATAGACACTTTAAACAGCTTTTGACTGACAGAATAATTTAGTGAGAGCTTTCCTTTATCTAACTTTATATTTCTTTCATATATATACTCACTAAATATTACAGTTATCAACAGTTAATGACTAATATAATCGGGACAAGGTAAGTTACCATTTTTTTGAGGGTGGGGTCATGTCAACTGTGTCCAGATCAGAGCTCTCCATTTTTTAATATCAGTGAATGCACAGACAGCTTATGGACACACAGCTGAGTCACTGTTGTCTGGATCGAACACCTACAAAATGAACTTCTAGTAAACACAAAAAAACAACATGCAGTAAATCTTGAAGAAAAAAAAACTTTTATAGCTTTGGTCCTTAAGACACAAATTGGTGTATTTAGTAACAAATCATGGCAGAAGCTTGTGGTTAGTGACATTTCAGGAGCATTCAGATAATCTCATTCAGCAGCAGGTCACGGACATGTGACTCGGACCTTGAGAATCATGAGGATTCACAGTAAGAGTAATCTATAAGGATTATGCAGCAGTGACATTAGGGGACAAGAGCACATTCAGTCTGATAGACAGAAATGCTAGATCTTTAGTGACATTTGTATAAAACAGAAGACTGAGATGTCTGAGTCTCTGTGTACTGGAGGTTTACTGTATCAAAAGGTTCAAAGGCAAGATTGAAAATCAAAAGGAAGGCTAAAATGGTCCAAATCTGATCAGAGCACAAAACAATGATGTTTAAATCCAAAACAGCGCAATCTGTCAGTCATCGCTCAACAAAAACACATATAGGAAGAACATAAGAATATATTTTAAATGTTCTCAGACTGAAGGATGTAAGGGATATCTTGGATGATATTTGACCTAAGGTGAGTCCATTTATTTCTGTTACCACAAAAGCCTCAAACAAAGGAAAAATATTTTCAGTGTCCATTAGATCATTTACAGCTTCATGGCTTTTATAAAATGTGAACACTGAACTGTTACGACTTTACAAATATGGATTAGCCTTTATACTATTTATAAACAGTATGGAAATAAACGGGAAATACAATACTACAGTAAGATCACAATGTTTGTTCCACACCAATAAAACCCAATAATACATTCAGCTAAAACTTTGAATGCGTAATAGGTGACTGTGGAATCGGAAAAAAAAGGAACTGGAATATATAAAATAAACAGCCGATAGATAACAACAGCTTTACAGGAAGTACACAGTTCCGCTGACGCAGTTTTTACACGGTTAAAAAAAGAAATAAAAGGTCGTTTCTGATAATAAAATCGCTTACTTTTAGTCAACAGTCGGTGTTGTGTGACAATATCATTATAACATCTGCCTTGTTTTGAAGAAACGACACGGAATCGAGGCTGAAAAAACAAACACTTTCAATGCGTTACGAGGATTCATTACGAGTGATACACAAACGAATCGACTCTTCGAATTCGAATCTTTTAGATGAATTTAAAACTAAATATTCGACTACGTATATTATTATTTACCCACATTTTCCAAATTTTGTCCGACGACAAAGACACTTCTACCAAATATGGAGGCTGTGTGTGTGTGTGTGGGGGGGGGGGGGGTCGTATGACGTGACTAACGGCTCTCCTTACTAACCAATAGGGAAGAAGGTGCACTGTAATAGTTAGAGAAACTATGTGCGCCACGAGGATGTGGAGAAGCGTGTAATCTACAGGTGTATATCATCAGCTCATAACATTAAACTATTAGTATCTTATTTTACATTTTAATTCATTACACATTTAATATCTTGTATCGAATCATATTTTACTAGTTTTAAAATATTACAGTTAGTATTTACATTAAAAATGTGTCTAATAAACATGTGTATAATAAACATTTGTACTCACTTTTGTTGTTGTTGCTCCAAAGCAGATCGACATGTGAGTAGGAGATAATGAAACTCAGGTTCACACACGACGATCTTACTGAAAACCATGTGTTAGTGAAAATCATGTAGCAGATATTCAGTAAGTTGATGTCACAAGCTTGACTTCCAAAAGTGTTTTAAGTTTTACGGCATCATATTATAGATGGAAATTTATAAATGTATACGTATTATTTGGATTTATATTAGAATAGAAATTGTTTGTGCTGTGTAAATTTAAACAGTTAGCAGTTTATTTTGTTGTGTTTTTGATTGTGTGTTTTGTATAAATTTAACTCTAATTATGACTCTATTTATTAGTCATTAATTATTACTCGGATAGTTATTATATTAAAAAATATGAATAGTGTTCCATGTACATTTGTATATGGATAAAATTACCAGATTGCAGTGAATAATTTAAATATAAAAACCCCACAGACTTATACCTTAACTTAAGTATACATCGATCATTTGCTAATATTAACTCACTTATTTAAGATTTTTTCTACTATAGTTAGAGAAACTATGTGCGCCACGAGGATGTGGAGAAGCGTGTAATCTACAGGTGTATATCATCAGCTCATAACATTAAACTATTAGTATCTTATTTTACATTTTAATTCATTACACATTTAATATCTTGTATCGAATCATATTTTACTAGTTTTAAAATATTACAGTTAGTATTTACATTAAAAATGTGTCTAATAAACATGTGTATAATAAACATTTGTACTCACTTTTGTTGTTGTTGCTCCAAAGCAGATCGACATGTGAGTAGGAGATAATGAAACTCAGGTTCACACACGACGATCTTACTGAAAACCATGTGTTAGTGAAAATCATGTAGCAGATATTCAGTAAGTTGATGTCACAAGCTTGACTTCAAAAGTGTTTTAAGTTTTTACGGCATCATATTATAGATGGAAATTTATAAATGTATACGTATTATTTGGATTTATATTAGAAATAGAAATTGTTGTGCTGTGTAAATTTAAACAGTTAGCAGTTTATTTTGTTGTGTTTTGATTTGTGTGTTTTGTATAAATTTAACTCTAATTATGACTCTATTTATTAGTCATTAATTATTACTCGGATAGTTATTATATTAAAAAATATGAATAGTGTTCCATGTACATTTGTATATGGATAAATTACCAGATTGCAGTGAATAATTTAAATATAAAAACCCCACAGACTTATACCTTAACTTAAGTATACATCGATCATTTGCTAATATTAACTCACTTATTTAAGATTTTTTCTAATACTTCGTTGCACTAGCATGTGTAAATTAGACTGTTTTAGTAGTATTGTTTTTGTTTAATTCTAGGTTTAAAAAAACAGGTAAAACATAAACATAGAAAATAATAAAGGAGTAAAAACTACTGGTGAAGCAGTTCAGAGAAAACCTCCGCGATACAGAGAAACAATAAACAAGTCAACCACCAACAAACCCGCGCGCGCACACACACACACACACACACACACACACACACACACACACACACACACACAAACACACACACATATATATATATATATATATATATATATATATATATATATATATATAGTGAGACAATTTCATAAGATATCAAAAATTTCTAAATAAAGGAATAAAGAACCCATGTATGTGTTACACGTACAGAGTAAGCACTTGACTTTGACTTCCCACAACGTGACGCAGTTTTTACTTTACACTGTTTTTACTTAATCCACTTCAGTTAATTATAAACTTTTAGTCTTTAGGAATTTACGAACGTGTTTATATTAAAGAAACTACTCACTAATTCCACAGTCCTTACTGGGCCTGGTGTTGAAGATGTTGAAGATATTTTTGGGTTTTCAGCCTCTCCTCAAAATGGAGCCTGAACTGAAGAAGATTCACTTTCGTTTTCAGTGCTGATTCGTTTGGCGAGTGATGTGTCGTTCGTGACCGAATCGACACTTTGAGCCGGCTCTTTTAGATCAGCCTAATGTAATTTAAGTTAGGCTCTTACTATGATAATGCTAGATTAGAATAGCATTGATTCCCATAGGTAACAACTTGGCTAGGCAAAGACATGCAGTACAGACAGATCTCTTTATTCATCCTAGATGTAATTTTACCTGTTACAGCAGCACAGAGTTAGTAGTATACTGATAATAATTTAACATAAAAATGAAACAAAATAAAGAATAAATATATAAAAAGTATACAGTATGTGTGTGACATGGAAATGCAGTCGAGATCTATGCAGAAGAAAAATGAGTAACATGGCAGTGACATGGAGATGATTAGTGGATAATACAACTATTCAAGTCAATCGTCCAAAGAGCTTACTGTAACTTCAGACGAGCTCAGTGCTAAAAATACATCACACTCCAGTGAACAGTAAATTGGTTTACACATAAAGACATACATGACACTTAGATTTGCTTTATTTACTTTTATTGATATATGTGAAAATAAATAAATACATTATAAAACATGGATTTTTTTTATTTACATGAAGTGCAAAGGTTTGAATGCTGCAGTGATTTGATTAATGATATATTGAATGCACTAACAGTATTAGTAAAGCACACCCACATACACACAAATACATATAAACATATAAACTGAAAGCTACATTCAGGAGAAACAAAAATGGAGTGAAAACTTGGTCACAGAAACACAGTTTATGGAATACAGTGAATTTGTCCAGGAGATCATGAACAAGGCAAACTAGCCATGATCATCTGGTTGCATAGAAATATAGCACATTAATGCATAATTTCACAGAAACCACCAGGCACTTATGGAAAAAATAAAATACTGCCTTTCACTCCGTTAAAATATGAATAATTATCAAACAGTAATTACATTCAATATGGTAAAATACAAATACACAAATTTTTAAACATATAAATACATCAGGCAGCTCTGTAACAGGTTCAGTTTCTTTTTTACTGCTTTTGGTTTTTTGTTTGTGCAAAAGCACCAGCTGGTGGAATAATAAACTCTACAATCTGTAATACATAATAAATAGATTTATTGCAATTTGTTTAAAATGTGTGCTTTGTGGCACATAGAACTACTCACATTATTGGGGTATTTTTTTGAATGTTTAATGCTGCCTGTACTCTCTAGTGAGCGTACAGTATTTGTCCATCTAGTTTGGGTGTTTAACTGAGTATCATGTTATACAGACACATACAGAAGGAATGTCTTAAAGCTTGTTTTTTGATTTTGTATGAAAAAGGTCAACAACATTTCTCTACCTAATCCTCACATATCTATCCATGTGCCATGAGCACATGTCCGTTCACGACTGCATGACTGTTTGGAGCTTCATCTTCCACTTCATTCTGTGGTTTGATGTAGTTCATTAGGATCATCTCAGCATAACCGTTCGGATCGTCTTTATTACCGTCATCATGTTTCGGGCTAAAAACAAACAAAACATGTTGATTTTCACGAAAAAGCATATAATGGTTCTGTGGTGCTTCATTGAAAACAAACCAAAAAGCAAATGATAAAAACAGATGAAGATCCCATGATGAAAAAATAATAAATAAACATCCATCTACTCATCTGTCCAATATCTATTCATGTACATTTCATTATCCATGATTTTAACAACTTAGTCAACCATCTAGCTGTATTTCTCTCCATATATCTCTCCCTCCATCTTACCTGCCATCGGGGTGACCGTTCAGTTCCTGAACCTCCTCTTTCACACCATTTTCAACATCAGGTTTCAGGCTAAAAACAAGAAAAACAGGTAGGATTCAGAGAACATAAATATATTAAAATAAAAAAGTTTTCAGATGAAAAATCTACATTACACTTAGACTTGCTTTCGCTTCGTGCAAAAGTGTGGAATGTCTTTTAGCGTGCCAGTGTTGCCATAGAAACAACCGGGTAACAGTGATTTCAGTGTGATTTGAAGGTAAATTTATTCGTACTTAACAGTCATGCAGTATTATTTATATTATGATACAAAATAAATAGATCATTAAATATTTAAGTGCATCTAGCAAAATAATTTAGGTAATAGAGTTTCCAAATAAATAAACACATAAATAACTACATAAATTAATAAGCAAATGAATAAACCACCTTAAAAGAATCAATTTCAGGAAATTCAGATCATGGAATTCAGGAGACATGAACAGGATTATTCCCCGGGACTTATCACCTACATAGCTGTATATCTTTATTCATAATCGATTGCAAATATGCCATATATGCACTTCTAGTTAGACACTAATCTAATGTTCTGAATGGAAAACAGACAGGTTTCTGCTGTAGCTATCAGAGCTGTCCTGCTCAGGGCCCAGAGGAGGAATAGAGAATAAATCAACACCTCTGGACCAATCAGGAGCCATAAATCAAAGAATTTGGGGTAAAGAATTTGGGGTAAAGATGAAAAATCATTTTGAAGTTCCATGAAAATGCATTAAATATTGTACAAGAGACCAATATATTTTAAGCTTCTTTTAGGAAATGATTTTTTTTGTTGGCTGGACTTTTTTTCTGAGTGGTGCAGATTTACTGTACCTGTAATCTTGTTTTCTTTTGCGCCGAACCAAATACACAATCAGAGGAACCAGAAGAACCAGAAGAACGAGCAGCCACATATCTACAAATACAATAATATAACTTTTAAAACTCTTATATTCACACACAAGATCTCTTAATTTAGTGTTTATCAGAAATACCATACAAAATACTCACAGTTGTATCTATGATCATCTGTTTTGGTAGCTTTAAAATAAATAAGACACATTAACAGATGGTACAAGAGGAAAAATATTAAATACCAACACACACACACACACACACACATAAACACATAAACACATACACACACACCCCAAAGTAACCAGAGCTATGAATTTCATATATAAATCTAGTACTTACGTTCTGTTACACCTCTAGATGTGGTGCGGTTTGTAACTGTGAGCAAACAAAGAAAGACATTTAAAAATGGTTACAAACAATATTGAAGCCTCCACGATTCCATGTGTGTTCAATGTTTATGCTGCTGCCCTTGTTTCTCTGCTGTATATATTATTGTCTGCTATTTAATGTACATTTATATAATATGGAACCACAGCATTTTGATGACGTTATGTTTTTTCTTCAGACCAAACATTCTGTTTTTAGTTAATTTACTGAACTAAATTACAGATTTACAGCTAAACTGTACAGCACTAATACTGACAGACTAAGAAATATGTACACACAGAGAGAGAGAGAGAGAGAGAGAGAGAGAGAGAGAGAGAGAGAGAGAGAGAGAGAAGAAGAAAGGTACCTTGGAAGATGTACTCGTCCTGCAAAGAAAGAATAACATTCTGATTAGTGACGTGACAAAAAATATCAAGAATTTACCGTAAAAGTATGTACCTTGTTTTGTGACCCGAGGCACCTTATAAGCAGCCGAACCCACATCAGGCAGACATCCAGAACCAATGACATTTCAGCACCGATGGCCGTCTTATTCTAAATATCGGTCAGTAAAAAAAATAACTATTTGATCAATTCACAGCTGATCTCAACATTCAGTGCAGCTTCAGTGTTTAATCTGATGTTAAACGTCAGACTCAGACTCACCTGTGCGTACCATGTCGGCTCACAGTCAGAGCTGTATGAGAGACCTGATGTGTAGTTGAATTTATTATCAAATTTAATTTCATCACAAAATTTGGTGATGTTTTGTGACATGACTGACATCTGAAAATAAAGAACCAACAAAGAAAAAAATACAGATATAAAATACCTGAAAATTAGTAAACAGTCATTAGGAACTCATTAGATAAAGAAGCCTTTATTATTACACATAAAACAGTGATTTTCCCCCCCTTTGATCGCAGTTGTAATATTTCAGGATTTCACCCACCATTTAAGACCAGTCTGATTTAGTCTTCTAAAGATTTCAGTGTTAATAGTTAATAGTTAATGTAAAAGGTCACAACACAAGAAGACAGAAATCTGTTTCTTCTACCATTATCTTCTTTAGACATATTTAATAATTGAAACAAAACACAACCACCAGAACCCCCAAATCGATTACAATTTTACTGCATGATATTAATAACCCTGTAAATATGACAGAAGATGAACAGGATTGTTTAATTCCCTGTGATCATTATTCCACTCTATAAACGTCGAAAATCTGACACGTGCATATGAGAAAAATTCTGACACGTGCATATGAGACTAATTATAATTCTACATCTACACACAGTAAAATCTTCACTTAAATAACAGATCTGACAGATTTTATTCTGCAGAAACGTATCAGTGTGTAACCGACAAAAAAAATGCTTTTGGACACTTTAAAGGTGAAAAAACACGGAATTTATCAAAGCTGATTCACTTTCGTTTGTACGTGTTCACGTAAATGATATAAATTATAATTTATAATAATTTATAATTAAAATTTAAAATTTATATAATTTATAAATTATAACTGGTAATACGAATCTTTAGGTTTGTTTAATGTCTGACTACTGTTTTATGAAGCGTTATTCACATTGTTAATAGTAAACAACTCAGAATAGAATAAAAATAAAACAATTATGTCGTCATTTTCTGTTCTACTTTCGGTATGTTCTGCTGTATGCATTAGTAGAACATCAGTAAACGAATCTTTAGTTTTAGCTTGTTTTGAGTCAACAAGCTTTTACTGTATACTTATATAACTGACGCAGTATATAGAGAAATAAAACAATACAAAGATAAGGACTAAAGAATATGTGCAGACAGACAAAACAAAACACTGAAAACACTGTGCAAAGAAAGGGATGATTGTAAACAATGACTAAATGATTCACCCTTAAAGATTCAATGACTCGATGATTCACCCTTAAAGATTCAAAGAGTCAATGATTCACTTTTAGATATTCCAAATAAAAACACGGTCGAATCTGGATTGCTTTTTTCTATCTATCTGTTGGGGCCAGTTGTTCAAAAATTTTAATCTGGATCCAAATGACCCGGATTTGGAAATCCCATTTTTTCCTATTCAGGATCGGGTAATCCGTTTTACTTTTATGCCTGTTTTTCAAAGCAACATTGGATAGGATCACCCTGATCCAGATACACCGTTTTCAAGACGGGCATTGTTTTTATGTCCTCAAATCCGGATTACCTGCGCTCTAAATGGGACAACATATCACAACGTGGGCTACCAGCTATGTAAAGAACAGGTAGAAGAGCCAACATGGGGTCACCGTAAGAGTTTTTTATTTTGAGACAAAACCCAAAAATAACAAACATCCACTTCCATTCATAATTTCTTTTATGACCCCTCATCTGAGTCATACAAAAATAAATATACATTACCAAATACATTGTGAAGAAAGGGATGATTGTAAACAATGACTAAATGATTCATCCATAGAGATTCAATGACTCAATGATTCGCCCTTAAAGATTCAAACACTCGCCCTTGACGATTCAAAGACTCAATGATTCAAAGACTCAATGATTCGCCCTTAAAGATTCAAAGAGTCAATGATTCACTTTTAGATATTCCAAATAAAAACATGGTCTAATCTGGATTACTTTTTTCTATCCATCTGTTGGTGTTCAACACGAATTCGCATATACATTAACATTTATTACATTAACAGAAATGTAATTACCTCGAAGACAGATTATCCTCCGGTGTCTTCCTGAATCAAACCGCACAGTTTATTTTCCTTCTTCTTTATTACACTTTCATCCCCTAAAGGTGTCCGTGTCCGCTTTATAATACACAACATACAGAACCGTCCCGTTACCCGCATTTTACTGATTATGTCGGTTTTAAACGACGACAAAAAGACGCTTCTACCAAATATGGCGACTGTGTGTGTGTGTGGGGGGGGGTGTCGTATGACGTGACTAACGGCTCTCCTTACTAACCAATAGGGAAGAAGGTGCACTGTAATAGTTAGAGAAACTATGGTGCACCACGAGGATGTGGAGAAGCGTGTAATCTACAGGTGTATTTCATCACCTCATCACATTAAACTATTAGTATCTTATTTTACATTTTAATTCATTACACATTTTATATGTCTGTATCTGATCATATTTTACTAGTTTTAAAATATTACAGTTAGTATTACATTAAAATGTGTATAATAAAAATGTGTATAATAAACATGTGTATAATAAAAATGTGTATAATAAACATGTGTATAATAAAAATGTGTATAATAAACATGTATACTCACTTTTGTTGTTGTTGCTCCAATGTGAGTAGGAGATGACGTTCACACGTTCACACATGAATGAAAGCTCAGGGTTACATCAGTTCAGTTGAGGTAGGTTGGGCTGAACATCACCAGACATATTACAGAGATTGAAGGATGTGGTTTTCTCTGTTCATATGTTAGTGAACATCCTGTGTGTGTGTGTGTATATATATATATATATATATATATATATATATATATATATATATATATATATATATATGTATATGTATATATATATATATATATATACATATACATATATATATACATATATATCCCATTAACGTTTATATACAATATATTATATATGAACGCTTAGTCTATATAAGTATAGTTATATATATATATATAACTATATAGTTACTGTAATTATTAGTTTTTAAGTGCAAGTTAATGGTTGCCGTAAAATCTCATGCCTATAGATGCCTCCCACCAGGGAGCGCCCGTCTCCTTCGATAGCTCAGTTGGTAGAGCGGAGGACTGTAGTGGTTGTAATGACATAGTCATCCTTAGGTCGCTGGTTCGAATCCGGCTCGAAGGAATGCTTTTATAGTAAAAATGCCTTCATATTATCAACATGTTTAACCTGTGGTGAGTGTGACAGCACAAGATGTTGTGTAGTTTACACATACACACAAACATATTATTGAGCACTTAAGAAGTTGTCAGAAAAGTGTAAAGATTAAAACACATGCACTTTATTTTCCATTTATTCTGTTCCCAAGTGACGTGACATACTCAGAATTCGTTCTCTGCATTTGACCCATCCAAAGTGCACACACACAGCAGTTAGGGTACAAATTTTCCAGTATTAAACTACATGAGTTAAATGTTAAAAGGGCTGCACTCAATGATTTGCTTCGCAGAAGAGCAAAATATTTGATGCATATTACAAAACAGAAATACTACATAGACCGAAGCAGACCAAGCTGACTCCTTGCTCTTACTTTAAAGGAAAGTCTCCTGGAATTGACGGCCTTCCAACAGAGCTATACCTGGTGCTATGGGATTTATTCGGTCATATTTGGCTATGCACTATAAATGAGACCATATCCAAAGGCCACTTTCACCGAGACCTCAATACAGCTTTAATCTCTGTTCTACCTAAACCCAGTAAAGATCACTCAGACTGTTGTAATTATAGGCCCATTTCCTTGATCAACGAGGATGTAAAAAATTATGCTAAAGTTATTGCTATATGTCTACAAGTAGTAATAGATAAGCTAATTGATTCAGATCAATCAGGTTTTATCACTGGATGCCTGGCTTCCGACAACGTCCGCCGAGTGTTACATATCATCGCGGAATCAGGGAAATTGAAAACGCCTAGTGGCCTTCTATTTATTGATGCCGAAAAAGCCTTTGATCGGCTTGAATGGGGTTATCTGTGGTATACTTTAAAGAAGTTCAATTTTGGTGATCGGTTCATTAGGATGATACAAAATTTATACACTAATCCCATGGCCAGGGTATCTACTGATGGACTCATCTCAGACAGGTTTAATATTCATAGAGGTACAAGGCAGGGTTGTCCACTTTCCCCCCTTCTGTTCAACTTATCAATAGAACCACTGGCACTGTATGTTAGACAGTACAATCTCATTGCACCAATCCGTTTAGGCGCATCAAGCCACTCTATTTCCTTATATGCAGATGACACATTCTTATTTCTATCTGACTAGCAGTGCTCGCTTCCTAACGCCTTCAAAATTATAGACGAATTTGGCATACTATCGGAATTTAAAATTAATCATTCAAAAAGTATTTCGATGCCTCTTAATACTGATGGTCTAAATTTTTCAATTCCAAACAATATCTTAATATCAACACAAGTTAAATATTTAGGGATCGAACTCAGACCTACTCTACCCCTAATCTCAAAAACAAACTTTGTCAATCTATGAGAAAATTGAGTCGGATACTCAGCGTTGGATGTATCTACCCTCATCACCTTCAGCCCGAATGTCAGTGATTAAGATGAATATTCTGCCTCGCATTCATTTTATTAGTTCCATGTTTCCTCTCCCCCCACCTACAAACTATTGGAAGAAAATAGATTCTTTACTGAGAAAATATATTTGGAATGGAAAACGGCCCCACATTAAGTGGTCTACACTTCAAAGAATTAAAATGAAAGGCGAATGGGGCTGCCCAAATTTTAAATTGTATCATTGGTCCTTTATTCTGCTCTCTGTTAAGAAATGGTTTGATCCTTGTTCACAGTCCTCGTGGAAAGTAATAGAGCAAGAGATTATTTCACCAATTCGATTGCAAGACTCTTTATTTTCTGGTCTTACATATAGGAAGTGCTTATTACATTATGGACCTATACATTCATACACTCTCCATATATTTAAAAAGATTGAATCCCCTTTTCCTTCTAAAACTATATGGCATGCCCATACTCCCGTATGGCACAATCGGAATCTGCTTTCTGGTGGACGACCTTTTGTACAGCCAACTTGGGCTACAAAAGGTATTCTAACGTTAAAAGATATAAATGGAGAGAAATCAATTGTAAATTTTCAAGACTTAATAGAAAGATTTAACATTTCACGTAACACTTCGTTCCACATTGAAATATCTAAAGGAACCTTGGGGCAATAATCTTCAAATTCACCCAGTAATGCAATGGATTCAAAATGTGCCAAACATAGGAATTGTCTCTTATTTTTACTCTTGCTTCTCAAACCTCAACTCTGATGATTTCCCTAAAGCTAGAGTGTGGTTATCAGATTTGACTCTCTATAACAGAAGCATTGATTGGGACACAGTGTGGGTTAATACATTCCATGCGTCCTCAAACTCTAATCACAAATTCATTCACTTTAAAATTATTCACAGAGCACATTTAACCACACGTACAATATACGTTATGCTTTGGGTATTTCACCTCATCCGTATTGCAAAAAAACATTATAATGATTGAAGTAATGCATATAAAAGTGTTAACAAAGTGCTAACAAAAGGTTAAAAAAAGATCAGATTAAAAATTTGGCACTTACGGTAAAAATTCTAAAAATAATGCCCTATAACTTTATATATATTAAAAAAAAAGGCCTCAGTTGATGTAATTAATAATTTCTTCTGGGAATAAAAAGTGTTCTAAATATTAAAGTGCAGGAACACAAAGACAAGTGCGATGACAGGAAGACAGCGGGCTGGACGGAGGGGCCGAGGTCAAACTGTAATCTTCACAGGACAGTGCTGACAGGAGAAGAAAAAAAAAAACAATTAAGAAATGAAATATAAATATATAATTATGTATGTGTTCATCACAACACCGTCCTGTCCAGCGAGCATGATTCATTTCCATCAGTTCATTCCATTGATTTAAAATAATAAACTGATGCAAGTTTTATAAAATGAAATTTATCATCATATTATCTGCAATTATGATTCATTATAACATTCAGGAAAGAATTACAGGCAGTGTATATTAATGAATACACAATACATTATTCTTATAAAGCGTGTCCCAAATGTCAGGGGAAATTTTGGATATGTGACTTTTTCCCCAGAAAGCATTTGACAAATGAAGAACATGTCAGTGTTTCTGGTGTAACAGGAAACAAGGTGGTGCAATGAACTAATTCGGGTCACGGGGAGCCTGTGCCTATCTCAGGCGTCATTGGGTATCAAGGCAGGATACACCCTGGACGGAGTGCCAACCCATTGCAGGGCTGTTGATGTACAGATTTACTTTAATTTTTCTTTTTGTAATAAATAAGAAAGCCATTTCATAGCATAACATCCAGAATGTTTATTCTGTGCTGGAAATAGTGTGGAAGGAATTTATTCACTTAGATAATTTGTAAGTTTTTTCCACCCTCAACAGTCAGCAGGTTTTGTACGTATATTTATATCCTATGGGGAAGCAGATGCAGGTCAATTCAACTTACAAATAAAATAAAACAGGAGAACAAATGAAAATGATAAAGTGCTAAAAGATATAAAATGGTGACACAGAAAAAACTGTCATCGGTTATGATTTTCTTCCTTCTTATTCTTAAACAACAAAATAAAGCACTTGTGTAAAAGCTGCTTTACTGTGTAAATATCCAGCAGTTTGAGATTCACTCACTTTTCATTCGCTCTTCCAAGTACACAGTTGTACATCTTTGTCCACCAGCCTTTAACCTTCTTCCTGTAATCAGCAACACCAGTGAAGAACAGAATCATTTGTTAATCACCAAACACATTCATCAGTCTAATGTACACAGCAGATTAAAGCATTTCATCATTGCTCCGTTAGCTGTGAGGATGATGCATCATTACCTTCTTCTGTAGCACACGAGTGCACACAGGACTCCAACAAACACAACAAAGGACACAGTCACAGAGATGGTGCTGGTGCTGTTCCCACCAAAACCTATCGAGGGAAGAAAAGAAAAAAAATGAAATATAATCTCCAGTTAATACAAGTTCCTATATTTCATTTCATTTCATTTCTAACACCAACTCGATAAATAATAATAAAACCATTACATCTAACATGATGGGCGTTTTTTTAAACATTAAATAAATACAGTCACCTCAGGCTTGCTCAGAAATGATAAATACAACTAAATTGAAATAAAGTCTAATATTAAATATTGAAATTTCTGATCTATACTATATTCTGAAAAGCTGCTTTGAAATAATGTCCACTGTAAATCGAAGTCATTCTGTAGTTACATTCAAAAATGAAAAAAAAAATAAAATAAAAAATCATGAGCGGAAAAATAAATCAATGCCACACAACTTCAATTAATCGAGGATATTTAATCTATACAGAAATATCTTGCTCACCTGCTTGTTCCTCAGCAGTTTCAGAAGCATCAGGGGGTGATATGGTGCTGTTGACAACTAACACACATACACACACACACACACGCACACACACAAAATCAGCTACAGTTCATTGATCTGATCCTGTTTTTTCTCACTACTGTAATCAGTTTTGTCCTGAACTGCACTGATTTCACACATGATCAGGGTCAGATATTAATAGCAGCTCAAGGGAAAATCCTGACACCAAAAAATGACCAAAATACCCCAAACAAGAGAATAAACAGCCCCATAGTTAAGTCCTGGATTGTTTATTTTGTTTATTATTATTAGAAACATTTGGGTTACTATAATATGCTGAACATAAAAACTGCAATATCTACATGACCCTCTACATTCACGGTATTTAACAGACACCTGTTACCAGAGTGATTGACTTTATCTCCTTTTTAACTGTAATCATGTTAATGCACGGAAAACACAGAGTGGTTTTATTTACAAAATAATACCACACCAATCACTGCAACTCAATAAGAGGATACATCTGAATCCACTGTGAGAAAGAAATCATTTATTTAATTTTTTAAAAGAAATTTCTAGTAGATCTTGTAATGAAAGTGAATACAAAAAAAACAACATATAAAGTGTTTTTCTTTCCTACATGACAAATACTGTATATTAGTCATGAGCTCATTTGGTGCTGAGAAGTGAAAATACAAAGCTGAAAGGTGTACCATTAAACACAAACTCCTTCAGTCCACTTGCATGTGTGTTAAAACAGCGTGCAATGAGGCGAATGCCAGTGTCACAGACCTGACGAATCAGAAAGTCTCCATGTCCCAGCACAGTACCATCCTAGAACAATGTGGAGAAGGACAACACACAAAAAATTTGATAATAATATCAAGAAATAATAATAATAATAATAATAATAATAATAATAATAATAATAATAATAATAATATAATTTCAGTCAATAAAACGTAGATTTACATCAATTACTTGTTATGTACAGTGATGCCTCGAGATTCGTTCCGTGACCTTGCTCGTATCTCAATATGCTCGTATCTCAAAACAATTTTTCCCATTTAAATTAATTGAAATCCCATTAATCCGTTCCAGCTCGCAAAATTCCACACCAGTTGTTTTGTTTATGTGTTTCGAATATAAAAAAATGTACAGTACCTGTATTTATAAATGACAAATATTGTATAAAAACATACAGTAATAAAAGAGAATGTTAAAAATTAAACTGGTTTTACTATAAAGTGTATTATTTACCTAAGAGCAGTGTTGTGCTAGTTACTAAAAAATAGTAACTAGTTACAGTTACTTCATTCAAAAAGTAACTCAATTACGTTATTGATTATGTACACCAAAAAGTAACGCTTTACTGTTAAAAGTAACTTTTTAGTTACTTTTTTAAAGAACGCTCTTTAATGCTCCCATCAATGCCCTTTTATGTGTTATGGTCTATACAAACACAAAACCAGACATCCCAAGTATCCCGGATGTTCAGGGAGTCTCCCGCATATTGATAGCGGCTCCCTGATGCCGTGTTACTTTATTTAAAAAAGTAACGCATTACAGTATTAGTTACTGTCAAATGTAACCGCGTTACTGCCCAACACTGCCTAAGAGATCAGACGACTTGAGCTAACGGAAGATGCGCACGGAGGTTGAGGGAGGAGTAAACAGGCGGAGGAGGAGGAATTTTGTCTCATACATACACTTTCACTTTCGTTCACTTACTCGCTACCGTACACTCTTAATGATACTTTACACTTATCATGCCGGAACCTGTGTTCGTTTTATTGGTGTACGTCACAAAACATCTGCCGGTCGTTTTAATAAAAACCGGCTCAGATGTTGGTATCTCACACGTGGTTGTTGGTGATCTTTGTTTCGGTGGCGTCGGATCGGATGCTCGTATCTCAAAAATCTTTTCGTATCTCAAGGCAAAAATTTGGTCGAATCACAGCTCATATCTAAAAAAAATTGTATGTCAATGCACTCGTATCTCGAGGTATCATTGTATTGACATTTTTGCATGCAAACCTGTACCCAGTTGGTAGCTGGCCAGGCAACTGGCTAATAACTGTGTTAACCAGGGTTGATTAGTATCTGTAATTACTTATTAAATATTTTTGATGTTTTGAAAATCATTCTCTGTGAGAGTCATAGCCTCAGAGGCTAAGCTCCTCATCTCCTCCTACCCTAGAAATGCCCCTGGGCTGGGAAAACTTTCAGAAGTCTCACCGGTGCGTGCCAGCTAAGTTCACAGCCCATCGTCTGTAGAGCATGAGGTTTGGTGTAGTTGTATGGGCCAAATGAGGAAATCTCATCGCAAGTAGTGTTGATCCCCGTCGCAACCATCTGAAAATCAAGATCATGGCCCATCATTTAAGAGGATATGCCTCACTAGAACACTTAAATTACAATCGATCATCTTCAACTCAGTCTCCAACTCAAGACACCACCACAAGCAAATGTTTTGTTTTTGAAAAAAAAGGTTGCAAGTAAATACATATGACGTTGACATTAACGCTGTTATGGTTATGGAGGAAGTAAAGTTTACATTGATTTAAAAAAAAAGTACGTAAAAGGGAGTCAGTGTGTTACGTGGCATGGGAGCGATTGAAAATAGTCATTTTTTCATAAACAATATTAATATAAATTAAAAACAGACATCAATTTTTATAATACATAGCTGTGTCTTATTTGTTAAAGCTGTTGAAAAAAAATGCAGTCATTGTCTTTCTAAACATGATAATTTATCATAATTTTTACTCATAAGTGCACGTCAGTGTAAAGCAAAACTATATCGGATTTGTGTTTTTCAATTGGTTATTTACAGACGGTCTCCAAGTCCGGAGTGTGTTCGACACTTATCCAGAAATACTTAAAACATTATCTTCATAAAAAATCATATTCAGTGATTACACAAAATTATATTTAAATTACTCAGAAAACATCCCAAAAACAGCATGCAAACCTTGTATAGATATTAATTATTCAAATACAACAGCCAATGGCAAGTCTCCTGTTTAGCAGATCTTTCAATATTTAACTTTTTGTGTTAAAAGTACAGGAAGTTCTATTTATTAAAATTACAATACGCAGTTTGTTTGTAGCATATGTACAGATATAAATAATTAAAAAAAGCCATGGATATAAAAAAGTGGTTTAAAGATTAATCATTGTCAAAGACAACTTCGACCAACAAGAAGTGTGGAGCTTTTGTGCCTTATATACTATTGATATACTAGTACTCAAGAAAGCCACTAGATGGCACTGTGTTCACTGTTATTTGATGAATATTATGCAATGAGTAATAAAGAATATACCAATACAAATGTTAAGAGAAAATAAACAGATAAGTTGAACATATGGAAAAGGATTTAAATCATTGAATAGAATATGATTGTCTTGTGTTTTAGTTTAAATATTGAACGCGGTCTGTTTTAATTATAATAAATACTGGTGAATGTCTGTTTCTCAGATCATAATAAAGTCTATGAAAATGAAATGTTCCCTATTCTGTATGTCCTGGACCTTGGTTTTTAGAATATCTAAAGATTTAAACTGGATACCTACTTGTGCCTGTGCTTGTGTAAGTGAACTTTTTTACTAATATACTAACCTACTATCCCAAGCCAGAGATCAGGAAGGAACTAAAATGCTAAACTGAGACCTTGGATCAGTATTCAGGCTTAAACCTGGTCTGTATAACCAATGTAACAGACCTGTAGGTGAGAGTACAGTGCATTTTGCTGTTATAACTGAGTGCATTTGCATTGTGATCTGTGTGTAATACATTTCCCCCTCGGGGCTCGCCGTAGATGGTGTGTGGGCATGCGTACTCGCACAGGAGGGCAGTGTGTTCTGAGAGTTCCACGTTGGTGCGACGCCATGAAAAATAAATAAAGAGTTCATGACCGAACGATGAGCTTCCGTCTCTTATTTTGGTACATTTCAGTTTAGGCGAACCCGATTTTAAACGCTCGGTTACACCACTATAATTAAATTTATCTTTCATTGAAGTTCAAACTTTCTTAAAGATCTTCAAACGCCAAATATTTACTCTTTCTAGTGCGAACTAAAACGTTCAGATAAAAGTAACCCGGACATTTTTTTAGATTATCCTCCTGAATCAGGCTGATGCGCAGATACTCTGACTTTCTACATGAATCTGTTTAAAGTCCCTCCTACAATGATAGAGATCTCATGCTGCTGTTTACTTACATTGATAATTGATCTCTTCATAAATATAATTAAAAGGTGTTAAAATTAAACCATCTTATAAATCTCAAAGCATACAAGTTTAAATCAAAGTAAATACTACTTTAAAAAAATTGTCTATATAGAGTCTAGTATTTATACTTTAGTAATACTTTTGTTTATCTCAAACGCTTTGCTTGAGTATGCAGTCAGAAGACGCCCCCCAAAAACAAGAATCTCAGTAATGATTTTCAAGATTTACTGCTGTTCTTGGACTAACGTAAAACTGTAAAAGTATAAAAATAAAGAGCTCCAAGCATACATAATATGTTCACAAGCACAACAAAGGCTCTTCACATTCCTTGTACTTAACAACAATTATTTCAGAAATAGATTGTGCCATTCACTAAAACAAACAAATACATGAACGTCTGGCATACAAAATATAACTATTTACTGTAAATATGCATGGTAACTATAATGTAGCAATATCTACATACCGAAAGTGCTAGTGATGTTACCAGTGACACCGAAGCTCCGAGGCGTGTGTCCAAAAAATGAACCGATTTTTATTGAAGCTTTGTATCGAAGCTTTATTCATTCTTGATTCTTCATTCACGTGACCAATGAAGTCTAGTTTCGTTTCACACACCCACGTGACTGCTACGTTATCTGATTCAAAGGTTTAACATCGTGCGCGACACGCGGCGGCGCGCCCTCGTGTGTTGTATTGGAGTATTACTGTTGTCAATGGAGCCTGTTACAAAAAAGATCGCGTGGGTTCTGAAATGTGGGAACACTTTCATTCGATTTCGCCCAATAAGGTGGATATATATATGGTTTTGTTGTGAAGCCTATATTTATCACTCGTCATTGGGCAATTATACGATTTAACGTAATATTTCATGTCACAAAGATGAGCTTAAATCATGATTTATCTAATCTGATTTTATAATCCATATTCTGGGAGTTGCAGGTTTTCAATCACCATACACAACTTTTTTCTGGAAGGCCACTCCTTAGGAGATTAACTATGGTGCTGAATTTACCTTTACAGCATTACATTTACGGCATTTAGTAGACACCCTTTAGTAGACACCCTTATCCAGCGTGACTTACAACTGAGCAACTGAGGGTTAAGGGCCTTGCTCAAGGGCCCAGTAGTGGTAGTTTGGTGGACCTGGGGTTCAAACCCATGACCTTCCGATCAGTAGCCTTAACCACTGAGCTACCACATCCGTCATTAGGCAGGTGCACTTATCCAAAGTGACTTACAATTTTATCTCATTTTATACTTAGCAATTGAGGGTTAAGGGCCTTGCTCAGGGACCCAGCATCGGTGGACCTAAGATTTTTCACTTGCAACTTTCCAATCAGTAGAATAAGACCTTAACCACTAGGCTACCCCTGTCCCTGCCTCACAGGGGTTTTGTAGCTGCACTGCTGTTAGAGCTGCTGTTACAGAAAATTAAATCAACACCTCCTAACCAATCAGAATCCACTCACTATGGATCAATACCACAATACCAGCTTACATCTATAAAAGAAGGACAATCAAGCAGGATGGGTTTGTGTTTTTATTTAAAAAGATGACAGAAATTAAAGAGTAAAGTTACAGATTAAAGCTTGGTCAGAAGAAACAGATGTTCACTTGCTGTTTGATTAAAGCTTAAAATTGCTGATCATAATTGTGCTAAAAACATCACCACTACTCAGTGAAAAGATTCTAAAAAAAATTCAGATTTTCAGATTATAAATTCTATTTTATTTACTATGTTGTATTAAAACATCACCAGCACATTAATGATACCTTCAGAGATTTAAAGTGCTCCTTCATTTGTAAATAAATAAATAAATCCACACATATCTTAATGCCAGCATGGAATTTTGTGAAGGAATATTAACAAAAAAATAAAATAAATATTCTTTAAATATCAAAATAATCTCTATAATAATCTCTTATTTCTATTAGTAGAGAACAGGAATTATAATTTAAATTATAGAATACAGATATTTGGTTCTGTAAATTTTAATTAACAGTACAAGATTAATGGACAGTTTTAAAAATACTGTAGTTACTTGACCAGAACTTGTATAAAATTCAGTTTTCACCCTTTTTAATACGTGATGTTTTCTAACAGAATTATGAGCTTCACAAAATTGCTACAAAGTCTGAAAAGTTTTGCATTGTAAGATTAACAGATTTGTATAAAAACATTGCACTTTGGATTGAAATCTATTGTTTTATCTACTTCATATCTGAGAAAAGATTAAAAAAAATTAAAAAAAGGTCATGGAAAAGTGCAGTGACAGAAAAGACAAGTGCAGGAAGGACAGAGGCACTGAAGCTGAACCATAATCCTCACTGAATGACAGAAGGCTCTGGAAACTCCTCCCTGATGGACAAAGCAGTAAAGAAATCCAATAAATACAGATAAAACATCTAAACTCTCTAAACACACACACACACACATACACACACAAACACACACACACACACACACACACACACACACACACACACACACACACACACACACACACACACACACACACACATACACACACTCTTCTATCATTAACACTGCAAAATTAAAGTCTTCAAAATGTATTTTTACTGGATGATTAACTTCTTATCTATATCCAGTTAATGATATTTAATACATATTTATTATATATTAAAAGGTGATCTAAATATCTGCTATTTGTAATTTATTTATTTTGATTTAATTTCTTTTAGTTTAATCTCCATTACAGTAAGAATCAGTAAGGACACGGATACATTAGTGTTTTGTTCAGGAAAAATACAGTACTGTTTTCAGTAAAACTTCAAGCCAAGATAAAATGTACATAAATCTATGTAACAGACATTTATCAAGGAACAAATTAAATAAATGAGAAAAAAAACGGGCTAACAATCTTCTGTACAAGTCGTCTGATCAGAGACACTAATCAGTTATGACAATAATCGACAGTGATGCCTGTAATAATTTACTCCAAATATATACAGCGATACTGGTTTCTAGCAGTGGTGTTTATCTACATACAGGTTAAAGGTATTTATATAAACACCAGTAAAACTCTTACACTGGAACAACGTTGATCGTCTTCAGCAGTTTGATCATCTACATTTCTTCATCCCGTCATTTTCAAAGTCGTTCATGTTCACCATAACACAATCCCCGCTAACACACACACACTTTCATTAGATTACTAAGTTAAGTAGTCTTGATTTGTCACAAACATTACTGCACACTGAAATTCTTTCTTGACATATTCCATCCTTGGGTTTGGGTCATTAATCCATCACCATGAAGGTTGGATCAGAACGCACTGCACTGGATGCAGTAATTTAGCTTTAGCACTTACTTATTTTGGTTACTTCGTAATCGAGGTCCTTCATCACTCTCTGATGTCTGATCTTGTATCGGCATCCTCACAGCATCACCATTCTGATCAGCACTTACATCATGGTCACGGTTTGGGCTAACAAACAAACACACAAGTGGGAATGATTAGTGACTAAATGGAGGGGTAAAAGTAAACAGTGTGGATTCTGAGCAACCGTTTAACTAAAATTATGGATTTGCATTGTAAAACGCACAGACACGCGCGCACAGACACGCAAAGGGACACGCGCACAGACACGCAAAGGGACACGCGCACAGACACGCAAAGGGACACGCGCACAGACACGCAAAGGGACACGCGCACAGACACGCAAAGGGACACACGCACAGACACACAAAGGGACATGCGCACAGACACGCAAAGGGACACGCGCACAGACACGCAAAGGGACACGCGCACATACACGCAAAGGGACCACCTTCGGGTTACGTGTCAGACTCTCGAACCATTAAGCCATGACTGCCCCAAATTTAGTAATAGTAATAATAATACAAAAATACTGTCTTTAAGTCATGCAACTTAACTTTCAGAACTAAAAGATTCTAAATCTACAGCTCAGGAATAACATAAGCCTTTACTGTCTCCTTGGAAATCTTTATGGTATTTAAGAGGCAAAAAAACATGAACAGGAACTTGGACCTACCTAGAGTCCATGCATGGTTTCACACCGAGTCCTTTAAGTGCATGTATGTATGTATATATCAGAATATAAAAGTTTATCTCTCTCTCAATGTGTGTGCTTTAAAAGTCTTTAAAGGAGCATGTGATTGCAGATCTCAAATCAAAAGACAGCTAACTCCTCGCGTCTCCTTCTGCTTTGACATAAGCGTGTTGTCTCACACACACAATAATTGCACAAAAACGTGACATGAGCTTTAAAATGAATTAAAAGAAGCTTAGAGGCAGAGGAATTTGCCTCGATAAATTTTTGTAATCGAGTTACTCGAGGAATCATTTTAGCATTAAAAAGAACATGTTCCAATTTCTTCCTACAGTTTTTATCTGTCTCATTAACATCCAGAATTTTATTTTTATTAGTAACACAAAAGGTGCTTCAGCTCCACACGTTTCTGGGAGAAATAAACAACAAAATAAAACGTGTGTGAAAGCAGCTGTAGTGTGTAAAGGTCCTGCAGTTTAAGTTTCACTCACTTGTCATTCTGTTCTTCTGTTTGTTTACAGCAGCCTCTCAATCTTCTCCAGAATATAATCCCAGTGATGATGATGATGGTGATGGAGATGATGATAGAGATGATAATCCAGATGGTAGTGAGGGGGGCATTGGCGGAGTTGGCGTTGGGGGAGTTGGAGTTGTGGTCAGTGACTTTAAACAAAAAGCAAAGCACAAAGGCACAGTTAACACATCAGTAACACAAAAGGTTTACAGGTTGCTCTCATTGCTGCACATTTCTCCTCCTATCTGAACATCCTGTCTGCATCTGATGCTGAGAAGCTAGTTCATGCATTCATGACCTCTAGATTATTGTAATGCATTACTAGGTGGTTGTCCTGCATCTTTAATAAAAACAGTTAGTCAAAAATGCAGCTGCCAGAGTTCTTACCTGGTTGAAGAAAATCATCATATAACCCTAATTTTATCATCTCTACACTGGCTACCTGTTAAGTTTAGAATTGATTACAAACTGCTGCTACTTACGTACAAGGCTCTTAATGGTTTATCTAATGGTCTTCTAACACGTTACAACACTTCACGCTCTCTAATAACACAAAACTCAGGACTTCTGGTAGTTCCCAGAATATTAAAATCCACTAAAGGCAGTAGAGCGTTTTCGTATTTAGCTCCTAAACTATGGAATTGTCTCTCTTATAGTGTTCTGGGCTCAGACACACTCTCCTAGTTTCAGTGTAGATAATAATGCACACACACACGGACAGACAGTGGACAGATGCACACGCACGCGTGTGTGTACACACAAACAGACGCTCGCACATGCACGCACACAGATGCACGCACACACAGGCGCATGCAATAACACAAACAGACGCACGCACACACACACACAGACATGGGAGTGCGCACACAAAGACAAACATATTTTCATATTTAGCTCCTAAACTTTGGAATAGTATTTCTCTTAAGAGATAGTGTCCGGGGCTCAGACACACTTAAATGTAGATAAAAATGTACACACACGGAGAGACAGTGGACGGGGACACACACACACACAAAGTCGTGTGCATACACACAAACAGACGCACACACAGATTCACGCACACACACGAGCATGTGCACACAGACACAGACTCGCACACACTTGAACAAACAGAGATATTACATACCTTGGTAAAGGTGCCGAAGCTGCAAAATATAAAGATAGTTATGATTAAATCATTCTTAAAAGAAACATAATTTGAAACCTTATAGAAGCAGAAATAAAAATATAAACCTTTTCATTCGATCCATGACACGTTACGTTATGGCGAAGCTCGATGCATTCTTTGATTGTGATATTTTTCTCGCTCACATCAACAACCAGCGGGTGTCTGCTTTGGTTTACATGAAGTTGTCCATCTGACAAGTACTCCAACTCCGACCCATCACCTGGAGCCTAATCACAGCATTCATTCATTAACAGAGTGCAGCATCGTTTCCCTTCTCACTCACTATGTATGAATAAATACATCATGCAATGTGTCTTTACTGGAACATCTGTAAATATTAATCATCTGCACCATCTTTCAATATTTCAAGAGTTTATAAAGTAATAAACTTGTGAAGATTTATAACAAGATCAGTATTATTTGGTCACATTGGTCAGTCCTACTCAGGACTTTGCTGCACTGCTGATGAACTTGAAGGTTCTCATGTGGACTCACCTTCCTGTACCAGGCTTTCTCACAGTCCTTGTTTTGAAGAACAGCAGACGGTATGTTAGGGGACACTGGATAAGTGTAACCATTTTTAGAAAAATGGTCTTGACAGACAAAGTTGATGATGTAGGTGATGGTGAAAATATCAGTCATGATACAAATCTGGGGGGGGGAAATGTTAACGATGAGTAATAAGAGTTCAATATATGCAGTGCAGTTTATTTACATTTACATTTACATTTACAGCATTTGGCAGACGCCCTTATCCAGAGCGACGTACATAAGTGCTTAAATCTCTAACACTGAATACATTAATGCTGGTTCACTAGGTTACATACTTAAGATACCATGAGTTTAAAACATTTGTTCAAAGTTACAATAAAAAAGTGTCAAAGGTTTTTTTTTTTTTTTTTTTTTTTATAAATGCAAAGGATAAGGAAAGAAGTGCTAGTTGAAGTGCTTCCTGAATAAGTAGGTCTTCAACCGCCGCTTGAAAATAGCCAGTGACTCGGCTGTCCGGACCTCTAGGGGAAGTTCATTCCACCACCTTGGTGCCAGTACAGAGAAGAGTCTTGTAGTATACTTGCCTCTTACCCTGAGAGATGGTGGAACCAGTCGAGCAGTGCTGGTAGATCGGAGGTTACGGGGTGCAGTGCGAGGAATGATGAGGGCTTTGAGGTAAGAGGGGGCTGGTCCATTTTTGGCTTTGTAGGCCAGCATCAGTGTTTTGAACCGGATGCGTGCAGCTACCGGAAGCCAGTGGAGGGATCGCAGCAGCGGGGTGGTATGCGAGAACTTTGGCAGGTTGAAAACAAGCCGGGCAGCTGCATTTTGGATCATTTGCAGAGGACGGATTGCGTTCATAGGTAGACCTGCCAGCAGTGCATTGCAGTAATCCAGTCTAGAAATGACAAGAGACTGAACAAGTACCTGGGCAGTCTGTGTGGACAAAAATGGCCGAATCCTTCTAATGTTGTAGAGAAGAAACCGATATGAGCGAGTCACATTTGCAACATGAGAGGAAAAGGACAGTTGATTGTCCATGGTTACCCCAAGGTTGCGAGCTGTGGCTGAAGGGGAGATCAGATCGTTGTGCAAGGATATAGCAAGATCGTGACCTGGGGATGAATCACCTGGGATGAACAGCAGTTCAGTTTTGCTAGGATTGAGCTTTAATTGATGAGCAGTCATCCATGATGAAATTTCTGCCAGACATGCTGAGATCCGGTCAGAAGCTGTGGCATCTGAGGGTGGGAAAGAGAAGATAAGTTGTGTATCATCAGCATAGCAGTGGTAAGAGAACCCATGTGATGAAATAACTTCACCAAGAGAGTGAGTATACAAGGAGAAAAGAAGAGGACCAAGTACTGAGCCCTGTGGGACGCCAGTGGAGAGTCTGCGTGGAGCAGATGTCACTCCCCTCCATGTTACTTGATATGAGCGTCCTTCCAGGTAGGAGGCAAACCATTCCCAAGCTGATCCGCAAATCCCAAGACTCTTGAGGGAGGATAAGAGAGTCTTGTGGTTGACCGTATCAAACGCTGCTGAAAGGTCAAGGAGGATAAGGACGGACGATAGTTTGGCTGATCTAGCAGTATGTAGCTTCTCAGAGACATCCAAAAGGGCTGTCTCTGTAGAGTGAGCTGCTTTAAAGCCAGACTGTTTGGGATCTTGGAGGTTGTTCTGTGAGAGATAGACAGACAGTTGATTATAGACAATGCGTTCAAGAATTTTTGAAAGAAATGAGAGAAGTGATACCGGTCTGTAGTTACTGATGTCTGATGGATCCAGAGCAGGTTTCTTTAGGATGGGAATAACCCTTGCTCTCTTGAAAGTAGTTGGTACCTGACCAGATGCTATGGATCTATTGACGATAGTGGAAATGAAGGGCAAGAGGTCTTGTGAGATGGTCTGGAGCATAGTGGTAGGGAGTGGATCCAATGGGCAGGTGGTAGGATTGCAGGACTGGATGAGTTGTAAAATCTCTTCTGCTGCCACAGTTGAAAAATGTGACAACAAAGGTGTAGGGGAATCCATACTCTGAGATGTAAGTGCAGTCGGGGCTGAAGTGAAGGTCCGGCAGATTTCCTCAATCTTCTCCTGGTAGAAAGAAGCAAAGTCTTCTGCAGTCAGGGAGGATGAAGGTGGTGGGGCCGGGGGGTTGAGCAGAGAAGAGATGATGTTGTGGAATTTCCGAGGGTCATGTGAGGAAGCTTCAAGCTTTTCCTTGTAGAAGGAGGTCTTGGCAGAAGTCACATCTGAGGAGAACTTGACAAGAAGTGTTCTGTAAAAATCAAGATCTGCATCAAGTTGTGATTTCTTCCACTTTCTCTCTGATGATCTTAGCTCTCTTCGATTGTTTCGCAGCACATCTGAAAGCCAAGGAGCAGAAGAAGAAGTTTTCTTGGGTTTAGTGAACATAGGGCAGAGGGAGTCCATAGTTGAGGAAAGAGATGAGAGGAAAGTATCTGTGGCTGAGTCTAAGGGTAGTGAGGAAAAAGACTTAGCATCAGGAAGGGAAGAAAGAGTGCCAGAAGCTACAGATGAAGGTGAGACAGAGTGAAGGTTGTGGCGAGTAAGAGCAAGGGGGTGAGAGGTAGTTTTAGGTAAGATAGGTAGAGTGATGGTGAAGGATACCAGGTGATGATCAGAGACGTGGAGTGGGGTAGCAGTCACATCTGTAGCTGAAGAAGGACGGGTGAAAACCAGGTCCAGGACATTGCCTCCTTTGTGTGTGGGGATGTAGCTGTTGAGTGTGAGGGAGAAAGAGTCGAGAAGAGACAGGAGGGAAGAAGAATGTAGCTTGTCAGAGGGGAGGTTGAAGTCACCAAGCACTGTCAGGGGGGAGCTATCGGAAGGGAAAGCACTAAGCAGTGAGTCCATTTCTTCCAGGAAGTTTCCTAGGGGACCAGGAGGGCGGTAGACAACAATGATAACAAGGTTGATAGGAGAGGTAACTGAAATGGCATGAAATTCAAAAGAAGAGATGGTTAAATTAGAGAAGAGTAGAGGTTTAAAGCACCATTTCTTTGACAACAATAAACCTGTACCACCACCCCTGCCTGTTTCTCGTGGTGAGTGAGAGAAAGCATAGGCAGAGGATAAAGCAGCTGGTGTAGCAGTGTTCTGTGGGGATATCCAGGTTTCTGTTAGAGCAAGAAAATCAAAGGAGTAATGGGAAGTTAAAGCAGAGATAAACTTTAATAATATTTAACTTTAATAATAATCCTGGTTATAAATGGAAGGTTCTAGGCTATTAGCATCGCAAGCCTTCTTTATAATTCTTTATAATGGCTCAAATAATAACTCCTGCTGTAATTATACTGACTTTATTCCGCTACTCTGAAGAACAACTGCTTTACAATGAGTCAAATTAATTTGTTGTCTTTAACTTGATTTATTCTCCTTTTTAAAATGTAAAAGAAATTAAAATCGTAAATATAACAACTGTTAGCCTGTCTACTCATTAACCCTCGTAAATACTTATTTAAAATGACGATTTTATAGAAAGGTTTATGTTTCAGCGCTGTTACCGCTGTGTGTATAAAAGCTGCGCCACTAAATTTACGGTGTGTCGGATAAACGCCATTCCCTAAATTCCAGGGGTTTCGTTACCACGACGTAAAGTGGGCGTGTTTCCGGAGGTCTTGGAAAAACGCCCTCTTTCAAAAAAACAAAAACAAAAAAAAAACATCATACTACGAAGGACAAAACAGTAGTGATGGCGAAGTGAAGCTTTCTTGAAGCAGTGAAGCTTTCAACCCAATTGTATCGGAAAAAGGTTAATTACTCGAAGCTTTTCAAATCAAAGCTCGATGAGGACCTCTGCTGGTGAAAGTGCTATCACAAAATGTTCCACAACCAAACAACGTATTCATTTTAAAAGCAAAATTAATGGATTGACAAATTAAGGATAGATTAATAAATAAATGAATCAATATATTAAATACAATAACGTACGTTCTTATTGTATTTCTACAATTTACTATTTTACTTTTAATTAAGCACAATGTGCTTTGTTTAAATTTTACTTTTTGTACTAATTGTATGCAGCACAGCTGCAAATGCTTTGGTAATAGAAATGTACAGTTTTTGTCATGCCAATAAAGCACTATTAAATTGAAATTAAGAGAGAGAGAGAGAGAGAGAGAGAGAGAGAGAGAGAGAGAGAGAGAGAGAGAGAGAAACTTTGTTCCTATTTTGATAATAATAAAATAACAGCAGCCCTTTTAAACCACTTAATTATTTTAATAATTAAAACTGAAACAAGTGAATAAAATTAAAAGTAGGCTTTAAACTTGGCTGTTGGCTACATCTTGACCAGAGGATCTGGCTCTGTCATGCTTTGCACGAAAATGCCTCAACATGGATGATGTATTATTATTATTATTATTATTTATTATTATTATACTTAATATCCAATAAATAGGGCCCCTATATATGACAAAATATACGACAATAAATGTTACACTGAATCGTATAATTTCACAATGAGTGAAGTTATAAATATAGACTTCACAACAAAACCATATATATACACCTTATTGGGCGAAATCAAATGAAAGTGTTCCCACATTTTAGAATGCGATCTTTTTGTAACAGGCTCCATTGACAACTCGCAACCCGCCGCGAGTTGTCAAATGTTTAACAATTTTAAACATTTGAATCAGATAACGAAACAGTCACGTGTGTGTGTGTGTGTGTGTGTGTGTGTGTGTGTGTGTGTGTGTGTGTGTGTGTGTGTGTGTGTGAGAGAGAGAGACGAAGCTTCGGACGTCATTGGTCACGTGATTTTGCCAGAACGAATCAAGCTTCGATACAAAGCTTCAATGAAAATCGGTTCATTTTTTTGACACACGCCTCGGAGCTTCGGTGTCATTGGTAACATCACTACAAAACAGTCATACAGGTATATTTATTTTAGAAAACAAATAAACAACGGTTATGGTTAGATTATGAAATAGGCCACGCCTACCCGATGACGCAATATCTGTTACGCTGTTCTGAAATCGCTGGAAATAAGTGCCTGATAAACAGTTGTCTGGATTAATAACCGCAATGTATTATAACAATACGTGCAGCCTTGAACCAATCCCACTAATAAATTACGTTTTTAGATGTTTATTTGCTCTAAAAACAGCAACACATATGATTAATTACCTTGAAGAGAGATTATCCTCCTGAATCAAACTGCGCAGCTTGTTTTTCCTCTTTAACTTTACATTTCATTTGGTTTTCCTCATCAGGTGTAGAATCCACAGAGTAACCCACTACTCTGTTATCATGTACCGACATATCCGTCATTGTTGTCGTGATTATGTCCACCATGTCAGAAACTGCCTGACAGATGGCGTCTGACAAAAGGGTGTTACGCGCAACCGTCTGTCACGTGACGTGTGTGTGTGTGTGTGTGTGTGTGTGTGTGTGTGTGTGTGTGTGTGTGTGTGTGTGTGTGTGTGTGTGTGTGTGTGTGTGAGAGAGAGAGAGAGTGTGTCCGTCCCCTAGCATTGTAACTGCTTGTTTCAAAGCCAGTATCGCCTCGTTTAACACCAGTAAATCACGTGACGGAGGGATTTTTTTTGTGGAAGAAAATATGAAGTTCAGAGGAAATATGAACTGTGGAAAAATCTGTGCATAATGTACAGAACAGCCAAACTACATTTAAATAAAATAAATAAACCATAAAGCGAAGCTAATAAATAAACAAGTACAGAATAACAAAAAATAAATAAAAACAAAGTAGCGACCAAAATACATTAAAACAAACAAATAAAATTATAAGCAAAAAAGGGCAGAAACATCACGATTCTTGCATAGAAATGTGCATTTATGTATGTAGATTTAAAATGTACTGAATCCAAGTGATATTCTGACTTTTGGGAGATAGTTACAGAAGTCCCTCTTAAATGTTTTAAGGGCCTTGTTCAGGAGCCCAAAAAAACCTGGGATAGAACTCACAACCTTCTGATTGGTAGATCAACACCTTAACCACACAATTATAAACGTGTATTAATAAAAATCTGTGTCAATCATAAAGCAGTCGCATTCCAATACAGTACTTTATCATTTGTTCTGATAGTATTTATTTGATTATTATTTATTCACTTCTCTTTTAAATATGATTTGTTTTCCTGTAAATCTATCAGTATGCTGTATCCCCACCGGTGCCTGAATAGAACTAGTACAGTTAGGTCTTGTGTTATTAAAGCTAATACAAAGGCTGGTATGTAACACAGAACAAAACACGTGGAGAAACAAGAAACAAATCAGAGGCAGTTTTGCTTTGCTCTCTAAACTACTATTAAACTGGAACATAGGAGTCAGTTTAATACAAACACACAAAGACCTAGACATGTTCCACTCAGACACTAAATAAGGTGGAATCATGTAACACCAAACAACATTAAAACATCTGATACTAAACATTCTGTACTTCAGAATATGGATATAATGTCTATATAATGTAAATTATTTAGTAGATAAAATGTTACTGACCTTAGCTCAATGGACAGGAGAATAAAACTCTGCACATCAAGATACGAGCACAGAGAAGAACCCTTTAAATTGTAGGTGCATGGACAGAGTGAGGGGAGGAGGCGTGAGTGAACTTGGGGAGGAGAAAGAGTGAGCTGACGTAGAAGTGAGTGAACTTGCACAGGAAGTGCAGGTTCACTCACTTCTCCTACGTCAGCTCAATCAGGAAGTGCGAGCAGAGTGAGGGCATTTACAGCATTTGGCAGACTCCCTTATCCAGAGTGACGTACATAAGTGCTTAAATCTCTAACATTGAATACATTAATGCTGGTTCACTAGGTTACATACTTAAGATAGAAAGAGTTTAAAACATTTGTTCAAAGTTACAATGAAAAAGTGTCACTCACTCACTCACTCATTTCCTACCGCTTATCAGAGCTACCTCAGGCGTCATCGGGCATCGAGGCAGGATACACCCCGGATGGAGTGAAAAAGTGTCTTTCTTTTTGTTTTTAATGCAAAATATAAGGTAAGAAGTGCTAGTTGAAGTGTTTCCTGAATAAGTAGGTCTTCAATCGCAGCTTGAACATATTCATTGACCCAGCTGTCCGGACCTCTAGGGGAAGTTCATTCCACCACCTTGGTGCCAGAACAGAGAAGAGTCTTGTAGTATACTTGCCTCTTACCCTGAGAGATGGTGGAACCAGTCGAGCAGTGCTGGTAGATCGGAGGTTGCAGGGTGCAGTGCGAGGAATGATGAGGGCTTTGAGGTAAGAGGAAGCCAGTGGAGGGATCGCAGCAGCGCTGCCGGGCAGCTGCATTTTGGATCATTTGCAGAGGAAGGATTGCGTTCATAGGTAGACCTGCCAGCAGTGCATTGCAGTAATCCAGTCTAGAAATGACAAGAGACTGAACAAGTACCTGAGCAGCCTGTGTGGACAAAAATGGCAGAATCCTTCTAATGTTGTAGAGAAGAAACCGACATGAGCGAGTCACATTAGCAACATGAGAGGAAAAGGACAGTTGATTGTCAATGGTTACCCCAAGGTTGCGAGCTGTGGCTGAAGGGGAGATCAGATCTTTGTGCAAGGATATAGCAAGATCATGACCTGGGGATGAATCACCTGGGATGAACAGCAGTTCAGTTTTGCTAGGATTGAGCTTTAACTGATGAGCAGTCATCCATGATGAAATTTCTGCCAGACATGCTGAGATCCGGTCAGAAGCTGTGGCATCTGAGGGTGGGAAAGAGAAGATAAGTTGTGTATCATCAGCAGAGAAGAGATGATGTTGTGGAATTTCCGAGGGTCATATGAGGAAGCTTCAAGCTTTTCCTTGTAGAAGCAAGTCTTGGCAGAAGTCACATCTGAGGAGAACTTGACAAGAAGTGTTCGGTAAAAATCAAGATCTGCATCAAGCTCTCTTCGATTGTTGCGCAGCACATCTGAAAGCCAAGGAGCAGAACAAGAAGTTTTCTTGGGTTTAGTGAACATAGGGCAGAGGAAGTCCATAGTTGAGGAAAGAGATGAGAGGAAAGTATCTGTGGCTGAGTCCAAGGGTAGTGAAGAAGAAGACTCAGTATCAGGAAGGGAAGAAAGAGTGTATAAATACTGTATGTTCAGGGTAAATACTGTATAAATACTGTATGTTCAGGGTAAATACTGTATGTTCAGTGTAAATTCTGTATAAATACTGTATGTTCAGGGTAAATACTGTATGTTCAGTGTAAATACTGTATAAATCCTGTATGTTCAGGGTAAATACTGTATGTTCAGGGTAAATACTGTATGTTTAGTGTAAATACTGTATGTTCAGTGTAAATACTGGAGATGTGGTGGAGGGAGGGAGATGTGCCTTTCTCAGCCTTCATTAGAAGTAGAGATGCTGCTGGGCTTTCTTGGTGATGGAGCTGGTGTTGAGGGACCAGGTGAAGTTATACATGAACACCAAGAAATTTGATGCTCTAGACGATCTCTACAGATGATCCGTCGATGTTCAATTCGATTCAATTCAAGTTTATTTGTATAGCGCTTTACAGAACATAAACATAGAACAGAAGGTAAACATAAAGAGAAATATAGAGAATTAATATAGTAAAAATTCAAGATATACAGTATATAGTTCAGTGTGTATGTATGTATGTATGTATGTATGTATGTATGTATGTATGTATGTATGTATGTATGTATGTATGTGTATTTATTCCCAATGAGCAAGTCTGAGGTGACTCAGGCAGCAGTGGCAAGGAAAAACTCCCTTAAATTGGTAAGGAAGAAACCTTGAGAGGAACCAGACTCAAAGGGGGACCTCATCCTCATATGGGTGACACTAGAGGGTGTGATTACAAATATACAGTCAAACAAATGTTTAATTGGTGTAAAGGTCACATGGAGTTCAGATCTCCTCTTGGTATCATAGAGTCCAACTGGAGCTGGTAGATCTGTAGATGTCTCAGGATTTTCATAGAGTCAGCCTCATCTCAGTGGAGGTCCAAAATCTTCATCGCACGGAAGATGATCGGAGCTGGTACAATGTCTGGATGCCTCGGGATGGGTAGAATTGTGTTGTAATGTGTTAGAAGACTAGTTAGATACATGGGAGCTAAACCATTAAGAGCCTTGTACACAAGTAGCAGCAGTTTGTAATCAGTTCTAAACTTAACAGGTAGCCAGTGTAGAGATGATAAAATTTGGGTTATATGGTCATACTTTCTTGTCCTAGTGAGAACTCTGGCAGCTGCATTTTGGACTAACTGTAGCCTATTTATTAAAGATACAGGACAACCACCTAGTAATGCATTACAATAGTCCAGTCTAGAGGTCATGAAGGCATGAACTAGCTTCTCAGCATCAGATACAGACAGGATGTTTCTCAGCTTGGCGATATTTCTAAGGTGGAAGAAGGCTGTTTTGGTAGTATGAGCGATATGATTTTTAAAAGACAAGTTGCTGTCTAATATAACACCCAGGTCTTTCACTGTTGAGCTACTAGTAACAGTACATCCCTCTAAATGGGAGTTAAATTGTGAGAGTTTCTGTGCACTGGTTTTTGGTAGTATTTCTGTCTTATCTGAGTTTAACAACAGAAAATTGCAGCTCATCCAGTCTTTTATCTCTCTAAGGCATTGATTTAATTTGGACACTGTGGCTATTTCATCTGGTTTTGATGAGATATATAACTGTATCATCAGCATAACAGTGGAAACTAATCCCATGTCTTCTAATAATGTTCCCTAATGGAAGCATGTATATTGAGAAAAGCAGAGGTCCTAGAACTGATCCTTGAGGGACCCCATAATTAACTGGTAGTAAACTGGAGGATTCTCCATTTAATTCTACAAAATGGTATCGGTCAGACAGGTAGGATCTAAACCAACTTAAAGCCTGTCCATGAATACCTGTGTAATTTTGTAAGCAATCTAGAAGAATGTTGTGATCTATAGTGTCAAATGCAGCACTAAGGTCAAGTAGAACTAATAGTGACATACAGTCTTGCTCCGAAGCTAAGAACAAGTCGTTTGTGATTTTCACAAGTGCAGTTTCTGTGCTATGGATGGGGCCTGAAACTTAACTGAAAAGCTTCGAGGATATTGTTCTCCTGTAAGAAGGAGCTTAGTTGAACAGACACAACCTTTTCAAGTATTTTCAGCAGAGAATGGTCACGGACAATTATTAAAAAATATTCACTCTACTACTATTACTACTACTACTACTACTAATAACAATAATAATAACAACAACAACAACAACAACAACAACAACAACAACAACAATAATAATAATAATAATAATAATAATAATAATAATAATAATAATAATAATACAATTATTATTTGTCTTGAGACCAGCAACGCAGAGACTTTTTTCAGTCATGGTGTACTGGCGCCATCTGCTGGACAATTTAAATCAAACTGCATTACAGATTTATAGCCATCGTCGCCCTCTGGTGGACAATTCTGCCAATTGCATTTCAGATTTACAGCCACTTTTTTAACTTGTGATTTATAGTTGATTCTCACGTTTCTATCGATAAACCCTTAAAGATCAAGTGGTGTTTTTAGATGTGAGGAAAATCTATAAACTACAAGAATCAACATATTGCTCAAAGGATTATTTTTTGTTATTCGCACCATTCTGTATAAACTCCAGAAGACTGTTGTGTGTGAAAGATTTTTTTCTTATTGTTGATCCGAGCTCAGTGAGCCGACTCACTGGGGTGAAAAGGGATTTACGATTAAATGCAGGGAAAAAACAAGCAAAAATATAATTTAAAAGACCCACAAATGAAAGGGACAACACTTCATTTATGAATCCTCACCCAATTTAATAATGCCACTTACGCATAAAGAGTTTCATACATCACCTGTTGATGAGTCGTTTGCAACGGATCGATTAAACGAATCAGCTCTTGTTGAGAATCGACTCACATACTGGAAGTGTTTTTGTTAATGAATCGATTTAATTAGAAATTAAGCTCAATACACGTAGAGCTTTAGCGAGTTATAGAGTCATATTAAAGTAAATTAAAATAAACTCTTTTCGAAAATTTGCAAAGTCTTATTGAAACAATAAAGAGCCGTTTGGGAGTCGACTCACACTATAGAGCTTGAAAGTCGTACTGACTCTGATGTGATACTGAATTGTGCTTCTTTGGGGAAAAAAGTGATTCAGATTTATTGTTCATTATTTTGTAAATCTTTGTAATCTTTGAAACAATAGTTGTGTAAGAGAAATAATACACTTTTGGAGTGTTTAAAACTTTATATAGCCTTTTGCTTTTATAATGTTTTATTAATGATGTCATCATGAGATCTTTAATAAACATGATTGTTATAAGACTAATCTGTAATTTATAAAAGCATGATTGTGTAATAATGAAATGTTTTAGTACACAAACACCAGCAGAGGCAGTGAAATTCATATCAATCTTTATTTGTCTTTAGAAATTTAGCGTGACGAATCTTGTCCTTACTTTGCCTCCCATGCTCTACACACTCATAGAGAGTGAAGAGAGAGAGAGAGAGTGAATCTTTAAAAAGAGAGAGAGAGAGAGAGAGAGAGAGAGAGAGAGAGAGAGAGAGAGAGAGAGAGATCAGTGAGCGAGCTCAGCCCAGGATGAGGCTGGATTTTCCACCAGGAGGGTTTCTTCGGCCAGAGGAGGCACCAGAGGCCTGTTTCTGCTCTTCCTCCTTCTGCTGCTGCTGAGGCTCTTCCTCAGGGGCTTCGAAATCCTGTGACTGATCTGCACACAAATACACAAACGCACACTCGCTGTGATTAAGTGGCTTTAATCCCAGTACCACGATCAACCCTGTGCTCCAGATGTGCAGCTTTAAATACAGTGAAGCCTGGAGGAGACAACACTCACTTTACCTACAGACCACACAGATGTCACTACCACAGGAGATCACAGCCTCCAGGCAAATAAACAACATCTCTCATTCTATACACATTATGTTGGCAGACTACCCCCCTGAATAAAGCCCTCTTTTTGTGGGCTGTCTCCATAAACGTAGCAGATGAGCTTTATTATACAGATCCACTATAAAACCTGATGAATATTAACGCTGTGGATGAAATCTGTCTCAACTCATTTTAAGATAACGTTTTACTGCACGCAGGTCTGATGAATAAGACGCAGTGTTTCTCAGAGAGCATGTAGCAGAGCCACCGTTTATCTTAATGTGCATCATGTGCTGGTGTTTAGAGCTACAGAGAGAGAGAGAGAGAGAGAGAGAGAGAGAGAGAGAGAGAGAGAGAGAGAGAGAGAGAGAGAGAGAGAGAGATAAACACTAATCAGGAGGGGGGAGAGAGAGAGAGAGAGAGAGAGAGAGAGAGAGAGAGAGAGAGAGAGAGAGAGAGAGAGAGAGAGAAACACTAACCGAGAGAAAGAGAGAGAGAGAAACACTAACTAGGAGAGCGAGAGAGATTGAGAGAGAGAGAGACTAACTAGGGGAGAGAGAGAGAGAGAGAGAGAGAGAGAGAGAGAGACTAACCAGGAGAGAGAGAGAGAGAGAGAGAGAAAGAGAGAGAGACTAAAAACACTCACCATGGTTTACTTGCTCGTAGTTTTCCTCCTGGAAAAAACAAAGAGGTTTTAAATACAAACACAGCTACAGATCAGCGCTAGTCCTGTTTTCACTCAGCCATGTAATTCAATAAGACAAGTAGCACTTACAGCAGACACTTGTTATCTCCAAATGTCTCTAAATGTGTTTATTACTTAAAACCCACTGTGTGCGTGTGTGTGTGTGTATCTGTCTCTGTGTGAGTGTGTGTAGATATCTGTCTCTGTGTGAGTGTGTGTGTATCTGTCTCTGTGTGAGTGTGTGTGAGTGTTTGTGTATCTGTCTGTGTGTGTGTATATCTGTCGCTCTGTGTGTGTGTATTTCTGTCTGTGTGTGTGTGTGTGTGTATCAGTCTGTGTGTGTATTTGTGTGTTGAAGTCCCTCTCCCCAGACACTTCCTACAGCACTTCCCGGGGAATACCGAGGCGATCCAAGGCTAGTCGAGAGACATAGTCCCTCCAGCATGTCCTAGGTCTTGCCCGGGGCCTCCTCTCGGTTGGACATGCCCGGAACACCTCCCCAGGGAGGCGTCCAGGAGGCATCCAGAACAGATGCCCATGCCACCTCAGCTGACTCCTCTCGAAGTGGAGGAGCAACAGCTCTACTCTAAGCTCCTCCGGAGTGACCGAGCTCCTCACCCTATCTCTAAGGGAGCACCCAGCCACCCTGCGGAGGAAACTCATTTCGGCCGCCTGTATCCGGGATCTTGTCCTTTCGTTCATGACCCAAAGCTCATGACAATAGGTGAGGGTAGGAATGTAGATCGACTGGTAAATAGAGAGCTTCGCCTTGTGACTCAGCTCTTTCTTCACCACAACAGACCGGTATATCGACCGCATCACTGCAGAAGATACACCGATCCGCCTGTCGATCTCCCGCTCTCACTTGTGAACAAGACCTCAAGATACTTAAACTCCTCCACTTGAGGCAGCTCTCCACCAACCTGAAGGGGGCAAGCCACCCTTTTCCGGATGAGAACCATGGCCTCGGACTTGGAGGTGCTGATTCTCATCCCCGCCGCTTCACACTTGGCTGCAAACCGTCCCAGTGCACGCTGAAGGTTCTGATTTGAAGAAGCCAACAGGACAACATCATCTGCAAAAAGCAGAGACAAAATCCCGTGGTCCCCAAACCGGACTCCCTCTAGCTCTGGACTGCGCCTAGATATCCTGTCCATATAAATAATGAACAGGACCGTTGACAAAGGGCAGCCCTGCCGGAGTCCAACATGCACCGGGAACAAGTCTGACTTACTGCTGGCAATGCGAACCAAACTCCTGCTCCGGTCATATAGGGACCAGACAGCCCTTAGCAGAGGGCCCCGGACCCCATACTCCCAGAGCACCCCCCACAGGTCACCACGAGGGACACAGTCAAATGCCTTCTCCAGATCCACAAAACACATGTGGACTGGTTGGGCAAACTCCCATGAACCTTCCAGCAACCTGGTGAGGGTATAGAGATGGTCCAGTGTTCCACGACTGGGACAAAACCCGCATTGTTTCTCCTGAATCTGAAGTTCGACTATCGGCCGGATTCTCCTCTCCAGTACCCTGGCATAGACTTTTCCGAGGAGGCTGAGAAGTGTGATCCCCCTGTAGTTGGAATACACCCTCCAGTCCCCCTTCTTAAACAGAGGGACCACCACCCCAGTCTGCCAGTCCAGAGGCACTGTCTCCAACCGCCACGCGATGTCGCAGAGGCGTGTCAACCAAGACAACCCCCCAACATCCAGAGACTTAAGGTACTCAGGGCGGATCTCATCCACCCCCGGTACCTTGCCACCGAGGAGCTTCTCAACTACCTCAGTGACCTCAGCTTGGGGGATCGACGAGTCCACAACCGAGCCCTCTGCCTCTGCTTCCTCAGTGGAAGACATGTTGGTGGGGTTGAGGAGATCATCGAAGTTCTCCTTCCACCGTCCGAGGATGTCACCAGTCGAAGTCAGCAGATTCCCACTCCCACTGTAAACAGTGTGCGCAGGGCACTGCTTCCCCCTCCTGAGACACCGGACGGTTTGCCAGAATTTCTTCGAGGCCAACCGATAGTCATTCTCCATGGCCTCACCGAAATCCTCCCAGATCCGAGTTTTTGCCTCTGCAACCACCCGGGCTGAAGCTCGCTTGGCCCTCCGGTACCTTTCAGCTGCCTCCGGAGTCCCCCGAGCCAACCAGGATCAATAGGACTCCTTCTTCAGCTTAACGGCATCACTTACTTCCGGGGTCCACCACCGGGTTCGGGGATTGCTGCCACGACAGGCACCGGAGACCTTACGGCAACAGCTCCGTGCGTCTGCGTCGACAATGGGGGTGGAGAACATGGTCCACTTGGACTCTGCCGGAGGTGAGAGTTGAAGATCTCTCTGACCGGAGACTCTGCCAAACATTCCTAGCAGACCCTCACAGTATGTTTGGGTCTGCCAAGTCTGTCCAACTTCCTCCCCTGCCACTAGATCCAACTCACCACCAGGTGGTGATCAGTTGACACCCCTCTCTTTACCCGAGTGTCCAAGACATACGGCCAGAGGTCAGATGAAACAACCACAAAGTCGATCATCGACTTCCGACCTAGGGTGTCCTGGTGCCATGTGTACTGATGGACACCCTTATGTTTGAACATGGTGTTTGTTATGGACAAACTGTGACTAGCACAGAAGTCCAATAATAGAACACACTCGGGTTCAGGTTGGGGGGGCCGTTCCTTCCAATCACACCCCTCCAGGTGTCACTGTCGCTGAGCGTTGAAGTCCCCAGTAGAATGACAGAGTCCCCAGTCACGGCACTTTCTAGCATTTTTTTCCCTTCCCAGAGACGCCAAGAAGGGTCGGGTACTCTACACTGCCATTTGGCCCATAAGCACAAATAACAGTGAGAGACCTCTCCCCGACCTGAAGGCGCAGGGAAACACCAGCCCGCCGCCTCTCACCACGGGCAACTCCAGAGTAGTAAAGAGTCCAGCCTCTCTCGAGGAGTTGGGCATTTTTTCAGATTATCCTCCTGAATCAAATCAGGCTGATGCGCAAATACTCTGACTTTCTAGGAACAACATGAAGCTGTTTAAAGTCAATGATAGAGATCTCATGCTGCCGTTTCTTTTTTATATTAATAATAGATCTCTTCATAAACATCATTAAAGGTATTAAAAAAAACATCTTATTAGTCTGAAACTTCTTACAAGTCTGAAACTACTTACAAATAGTAAGTATTTATACTTTAGTAATAATGTTTATAAGGCTATATACATTTTGTTATACATATTTAAACAGGTGGAATAAATAAAATTGAGAACATTTCGAAAACCATTGAATGCACAAAGAACCACATACACAGTTGTCCTTAATAATAATAATAAAAAGCTCTCATTTTGAGGGTAAATTGTTATTTAAAAAAAAACAAAAAACACAATTATTGCATAACACTGATTTTACAGCGTTCAGAACGTCCCTGATGAAACATCAGGCATAAAAGACACACTGTACAGAACACAAAGATGAGCTTAAGTGTCTTTAGCTAGTCATGATTTATCTAATCTGATTTTATAATCCATATTCTGGGAGTTGAGGTTTTCATTCACTATACACATGGGTGAGATGTAACTAGATGAACTGATCTTGTGAAAAAACATCAGCAGACAATTCCAGAAAACATTTGTGGAAATGTCATTTAAAACCTACATTTGTTTCCCTCTTTGATTACTAACATGGGAAAGAGCCACTATAGGGCCTTAGAGTATTTTCATTTTAAACACTCACTGGTTTAAAAGGTTTTGACTTTATTTCCTGAATAAAATGGTCAAAGTAAGTTGTGTAATATATTCCAAAAACAGCCTTCCAAAAATATTTCCCCTTTAATGATGATTTTAGTTTTATTTCCTGAATGTTATAATATAATATTGTACATGTTCTTCTTATAAAAATACTACTGAAATTCTATTCCTGGGGTTCCTACAAGGTACAGTATGTAACCCATAATGTAATTCACTGGAGTGATTTTTTCTGGAAGGCCGCTCTTTTGGAGATTAACTCTGGTGCTGAATTTACCTTTACAGCAGTAGGCAGGTGCGTTTATCCAGAGTGTACAATTTGATCTCATTTTATACAAAATTGAGTAAGCTAAGATTAAGACCTAAGAAACGAAAACTGATTGGAGTTTTGTAGCTGCACTAAATGAATCCAGACCTCCTGACCAATCAGAATCCAATCACTAGAAGATGAACACTGCACTTTCATCCAGGACATGAAACATTTCATAAACATTCACAGTATCAGCTTACATCTATAAAAGAAAGACAATCAACCAGGATGGGTTTGTTCTTTTATTTAAAAAGATGATAAAAATACAAGAGTAAAGGGACAGATTACAGTTTGGTCATAATTTCATTACACACAGTCCAGCCAGCCAGAGGAAAGAAAGAAGCAAATTATGTTCACTTGCTGCTTGATGAAAGCTGAAAATTACTGATCATAATTGTGCTAAAACCACCACTACTCAGTGAAAATGATTCTAAAAAGAAATTCAGATTTCCAGATTATAAATTTTATTTTATTTACTGTTTTGGATTAAAACATCACCAGCACGTTAATGATATCTTCAGAGATTAAACCTGCTCCTTTATTTGTAAATGAATAAATAAATGAATAAATCCTTAATGCCAGCATAATATATTGTGAAGGAATATTAACAAAAAAATATTCTTTAAATATCAAAATAATCTCTATAATAATCTCTTATTCCTATTAGTAGAGAACAGGAATTATAAGGAATTCTATTACTTAAACAGGAATTTAAGTTATAGAATACAGATATTTGGTTCTGTAAATTTTAATTAACAGTACAAGATTAATGGACAGTTTAAAAATACTGTAGTTGACCAAAACTTGTATAAAATGCAGTTTTCACCCTTTTTTAATCAGTGATGTTTTCTAACAGAATTATGAGCTTCAAAAAATTGCTACAAAGTCTGAAAAGTGCATTGTAAGATTATTAACAGATTTGTATAAAAACATTGCACTTTGGATTGAAATCTATTGTTTTATCTACTTAATATCTGAAAAAAGATTTTAAAAAAGTGCAGAAAAATGCAATGATGGAAAAGACAAGTGCAGGAAGGACAGAGGCACTGAAGCTGAACCGTAATCCTCACTGAATGACAGAAAGCTCTGGAAAATCCTCCCTGATGGCCAAAAAACGGTAAAGAAGTACAATAAGTAAAGATAAAACATCTAAACTCTACACACACATGTTGTTCTATCATTAACACTGCAAAAGTCAGAGCAAACAACAGCAGGAAGTACGCTGAGCTGTGATCATTAACGAGCAACTCTAGACAACAATAGAAACACCAATCGAGCAAAACGTGTCATGTGATGACCCAAATATTAACATGAACAGGAGGAATAAAAACATGCAGTGTCCATACAGAGAGACTTTAAATGGTGATTTAAATAAATAAACGAACATGTTCCACTTTCTTCCTACAGTTTTTATCTGTCTCAGTAACATCCAGAATTTTATTTTTATTAGTAACACAAAAGGTGCTTCAGCTCCACACTTTTTTGGGAGAAATAAACATCAAAATAAAACATGTGTGAAAGCAGCTGTAGTGTGTAAAGGTCCTGCAGTTTAAGTTTCACTCACTTGTTATTTTGTTCTTCTTTTTGTTTACAGCAGCCTCTCAATATCCTCCAGACTGGTGTTCTCCTCCTATCACCACAAAGAAGAACAGAACTATTAGTTAATCGCCAAATAAACCCACCCATCTAACATTAGCATCAGACAGCAAAGTAAAGTATTACAAGTTCCTTCAGTTAGCTATAAAGGTGATGCGGATTTACCCGTCTGTGTTTCCAGATCAGGACTCCAATCCCAATGATGATGATGGTGATGATGAAGATGGGGATCGCGATGGTGATGGGGATCGCGATGGTGATCTGGATCGTGATGCTGATGGGGATCGCGATGGTGAATGGGGTCGCGATGCGGATGGGGATCGTGATGGTGATGGCGAACGCGATGCTGATGGAGATCGCGATGCTGATGGAGATCGCGATGCTGATGGGGATCGTGATGGTGATGGGGATCGTGATGCTGATGGCGATTGTGATGGTGATGGGGATCTCGACGGTGATGGGGATCGTGATGGTGATGGGGATCGTGATGGTGATGGGGATCGCAATGGGGATGGGGATCGCAATGGTGATGGAGAGCGCAATGGTGATGGAGTTGATCTTGGTGGTGGTGATGATCTTGGTGGTGTTGGCAGTGATGGTGAAGTTGGTAGCGTTGTGGTCAGTGACTTAAAACAAAAAGCAAAGCACACAAAGACACACAGTTAACACATGTCAGTAACACAAAAGGTTTACAGGTTGCTCTGATTGCTGCACATTTCTCATCCTATCTGAAAATCCTATCTGTATCTGATGAGAAGCTAGTTCATGCATTCATGACCTCCAGATTATTGTAATGCATTACTAGTTGGTTGTCCTGCATCTTTAATAAATAGCCTACAGTTAGTCCAAGATGCAGCTGCCAGAGTTCTTACCTGGTTGAGAAAATATCATCATATAACCCGAATTATCATCTCTACACTGGCACTTACAACCTTCTGCTACTTACAGTACATACAAGACTCTTAATGGTTTATCTAACTAGTCTTCTAACATGCTACAATGTACTCCTGTTGAATTCTTTTTTAACACATTTTAAACTGTTTTTATTGAAATCACATTTATTTTCTTTAATTGTTCTTTGTTTTTATTAGGATTTTATCGTTTGTCTTATTTTTACATATCTTTTTTTCTCTCATAAATTGTTTTCTAATTTCTATGTAAAGCACTTTGAATGACCTCTGTGTATGAAATGTGCTATACAAATAAACTTGCCTTGCCTTGCCTTACAATCCTTCACGCTCACTGTGATAAAAAAAACTCAGGACTTCTGGTAGTTCTCAGAATATTAAAATCTACTAAAGGTGGTAGAGTATTTTCATATTTAGCTCCTAAACTTTGGAATAGTATTTCTCTTAAGAGATAGTGTCCGGGGCTCAGACACACTTAAATTGCACACAGACACAGACTCGCACACACTTGAACAAACAGAGATATTACATACCTTGGTAAAGGTGTCGAAACTGCAAAATATAAAGATAGTAATGACTAAATCATTCTTAAAAGAAACAGAATTTGAAACCTTATAGAAGCAGAAATAAAAATATAAACCTTTTGATTCGATCCATGACACGTGATGTTATGGCGAAGCTCGACGCATTCAGTGATTGTGATGTTTTTCTCGCTCACATCAACAACCAGCGGGTGTCTGCTTTGGTTTCCATGAAGTTGTCCATCTGACAAACACTCCAACACCGATTCATTACCTGGAGCCTAATCACAGCATTCATTCATTAACAGAGTGCAGAATCGTTTCCCTTCTCACTCACGATGTATGAATAAATACATCATGCAATGTGTCTTTACTGGAACATCTGTAAATATTAATCATCTACACCATCTTTCAATATTTCAAGAGTTTATAAAGTAATAAACTTGTGAAGATTTATGACAAGATCAGTGTTATTTGGTCACATTGGTCAGTCCTACTCAGGACTTTGCTGCACTGTTGCTGAACTTGCAGAAGGTTTTCATTTGGTCTCACCTTCCTGTACCAGGCTTTCTCACAGTCCGGGTCTTGAAGAACAGCAGACGATATGTTAGGGGACATTGTATAAGTGTAACCATTTCCAGAGGAAATGAGTTGACAAAACAAGTTGATGGTGATAATATTCATCATGATTCAAATCTGGGGAAGAGAAAGTTAACAATGAGGAATAAGAGTTCAATATATGCAGTGCAATTTATTTAACTTGATTAATAAACCTGATTTGCTTTAATGAATTGAATCGGGGGCATGGAAAGCTTTATTATCACCACATATACATTATCCCAACTGAGGAGGTTGGGATCAGCGTGCGGGGCCAGCTATGACACAGCGTCCCTGGAGCAGGGAGGGTTAAAGGCCTTGCTCAAGAGCCCAACAGTGGCAGCTTGGCAGTGCTGGGGCTTGAACCCCCCGATCTTTCATAACCACTTGAGACACCACTGCCCCCATTGACCATTTACCATGTTGTTTTTGTTCAAATAAAGTCTTGGCAAGGACGACAGTCTTGCATAATTTGAAGAAGACATTGTTCTGACTACAGTCAGACTTATAATATATGTGGCGTCTGGTACAGGTCATTTAGATTCCAGGTCCCAGGCACCCTAAACTTCGGACGTGTGTGTGCGCGCGCCATCGCACTCAGTTCAGAGAGACTCAGTTCCATCGCACTCAGTTCAGAGAGAGTTTTCTCTCTCTCTCTCTCTCTCTCTCTCTCTCTCTCTCTCTCTCTCTATATATATATATATATATATATATAAGTTGGCCAATACCGGCAGACTGGAGCCAATGGAAATGCATCTCTCCTTTGGTGCGCGTCTTTATTCCTCTGAGAACTTCAAAGCGGACCGCGATATAGTATATTAATTAATTTACGATGCCTATCCAGCTAATACACGACGTACTAGTTACGTAATAATTGCACCCAAGGAGATTGGAAATGACCAGTGTACTAAATCCATAAGTGTCAAGACAAATACTGCAACAAGCAAAGACGCATTGACAGAGAGTCAAGAAATGATGAAAATAATTATTATTAATACTTCAGTAAAGTTCATTAAATCTATCCTGTTGTTAATGTGGTATTTAAACTTATGGACTGTGCATGGACTGACAAAGGTGGTACATGATGAAGCAATTTGACAACAATGCAGTAAATAATTTAGGTGCATCAAAAAGCGTGCTCGTTAAGATACCAGCAGATAAGCTAATCCAGCACAAATCAGTGCATGAAAGGTCACCAAAATGAAGTATTTGAACCTCATAATTAAATACAAAAGGAGGAGAAAAACTGCAAAAAAGGTCCACTTTTTGAAAAAAAGAACCCCCAACACACACACACACACACACACACACACCCCAATAGGTTGGCTACGGACCTGTTAAGTACATTACAAAGACAAATAGATTGTGCGGTTTAGTGAGCTGTGTAATTTAAGGCGGCTTGTATTGCTCATCAGATGAGTAATTACACAGTCATGCTGCGACACACCGAGAAACAAGAAACAAAGCAGCGGCAGTTTTGCTTTTGGTGTTGGGCTGTCTGTCTAAAATACTGTCAAATTGGGAAATAGTAATCAATTTAACTACAACACACCGGCCCTAGCTGTGTTACACAGAGACAGGGTAATTAAGGTCCGAGATACAATCACGTAAAACCAAACCACTTAAGATTAAAACCTCTAACAACAAAACATTATGTACTTTAAAACATGGATTTAATTAATAACTATTATTTAGCAGGTAACGTGTTACTGACCTTGGACATGAAATAACGCTCCTCTTCTGTGCATCTAGGAGCTTAAGCAGCCTTCTTAAATATAGAGACCAAACGGGGCAGGGCAAGGCCTGATAGAAAAGGGTCACAGGGCCAGGCCTGATAGAAAAGGGTCACAGGGCCAGACCTGATAGAAAAGGGTCGCAGGGCTCCCCAATGCCCTGGAAGATGTTCGCGTGAAGCCACACCCTCACCCTCAATGCACCTGAGGACGGTCGACCACGCCTGATAGACCCCTACCCCCCCCAGGATCCAGAAGAAGGTCACGGAGAAACTGAACTGAAGCTGCAATACTTATGGAGGGCATTGTATGCTATATGAAATTGTTTGTTCACTCACAAATAAATGTTAGTGCCTGGCCCAAAAAATATTTAATTTAAGTTTTATTTTCTTTTGTTCTGCAGCAAACTGAACATGAATACACAAGAAGAAAAAGGCTCCATGTGGATTGCCCAGCAAAACTTTATGTCCGATATGTAGAAAGGTAAGTATTACATTAGCATGGCTTTATATACAGTTTACATAATATGTAGACGGGAATACATTTTTAAAAGTGATCGATATACAAAAAAAGTTTGAAATAAAAAGCAATTTCTCTTTTTTTAAATTTTACTTAATATTTACTAAACTTTTGAATACAAATAGCTGCATAACTTAATGTAGCTTTAAAACAGTGTGAACAGTGGGTCACATTCACTAATAATTGTGCAATTTTTATCTTAACATGTTTATAAGGCCATCAAGAGTATTCAGTTTATTTTTATTACTTTCTACATTTTCCAGTAAATTTAGAATACGTTTAAGAATTAAAGTTATTGATTAAACATGATTTGTTCATGGAAATATATATAGAAATGTTAACAATATGTTTTGTAAATAAAGTTTGTCCACAGACCAAGATCAAGATTATTTTAGCTTGTTTATTAAGTTTTTCTGTTCTGTTTATGTGTAGGACATGGCATCAGTGGTAAAGGATATTCTGGCACTACAAGACCCAAACCTGGTGATCAGCAAAGCCTTCAAACTGTGTATTACACAGGGGACTTGGCCACACTGAAGGAGGGTTGCTGGCTTAATGACAAGGTAAAAGTTACAAAAATATATTGACTATTTACTTGATATGCCTTGGTTTATTGGGAAAAATGCATGTGAATTGAACTGTTATGGGGGGCACAGTGGCTTAGAGGTTAGCACGCTCGCCTCACACCTCCAGTTGGGGGTTCCATTCCCGCCTCCACTTTGTGTGGGTGGAGTTTGCATGTTCTCCCCGTGCCTCGGGGGTTTCCTCCAGGTACTCCGGTTTCCTCCCCCGGTCCAAAGACATGCATGGTAGGTTGATTGGCATCTCTGGAAAATTGTCCGTAGTGTGTGATTGCGGGAGTCAATGAGAGTGTGTGCCCTGTGATGGGTTGGCACTCTGTCCAGGGTGTATCCTGCCTTGATGCCCGATGACGTCTGAGATAGTGGGATAAGTGGGAGAAAATGAGTGAGAGAGAGAGTGAGTGTGTTATTGTGGCTTGATCATTCATCTTTGCATATCCAGATGTTTTATTTAACAGAAAGTACCTCACAAAGGAGCACAGGGTCAAGAAAGGATGCATCTTGGAGGCTTCCAGATGTACCATCAGCCGAATGAGAACTTTTGTATGACACCATAATGAATTATATGGGTCTTCTCTGAATCAGGTGTCATTTAAAGACTAAATGTTCTGCTATTGTGTCTAGGCAATTCCTAAACAGTTGAATGGCAATGACTGTGGTGTTTTTGTCTGTAGATATGCAGACTTCCTTTCTCAAGGAAAGCTATTCACATTCAGACAGGTACAACGGTGCTCCTGTTCACATTTAATCCTCAAACATTTTATTATGCTCCTGATTCATTTGTCTCTTTCTCTGTATTGTGACTTTCCACTCTTCAGAAAAGTGATGGTTTGGGAGATAGAAGATCCTGTAAGCCCTGAAGCAACCAGTCCTTCAAACATAATGAAACATCTTATGTTAGGACAGGTATCTGAAGTTATAACTGTGTTAATGTAATCTGACACGAAACACCTGAGATCAGGACGGGTATCTGAAGTTATAACACTATTAATGTAATTTGACACGAAACACCTGAGATCAGGACAGATATTTTACGTATGAAGGTCACGAAACACTGCGGAAACGTCTGGGGAAAGTTTAACTTAAGTTGTAACAGTATGAATATAATAAAAAAAAAAACACCCACCATCTCGGACAAGTAACGTTATCTGAAGCAATTTATGCAAACGACTTTCCTCCCAATCTGCGCATGATCGTTGTCCTCTGCAAATTATCAAATAGGCTACGCCTCCCTGATGACACAATACCGGTTACGCTGGCCTGAAATCCCGTAAAATAAGTGCCTGCCACACACCATACACAACCCCATACCCAGTGGTGTAGTCTACGTGATACGCGGGTATACGCCGTATACCCACTAGGAAATGCCAAGGATTTCCGTATACCCGCACATTGAAAATTGACAGCTGATAAAACCTGTGCTCCAGGGTCCCATATTCATATAACATTTAAGGCTAAATGTAGCTCTTAAAGGTATAAAGTTCACCCAAAAATGAAAATTGTGTTATTTCCTCACCCTCAATTTGTTCCAAAACTGTATGAGTTTCTTTCTTCTGTTTAACACAAAGATGATATTTTGAAAAATGTTGGTAATCAGACAGTTGGCAGCACCCACTGACTTTCATAGTCTATATTTTTTCCTACTGTGAAAGTCAATGGGTGCTGCCAACTGTCTGATTACATTTAGCCTTAAATGTTATAAGAATATGGGACCTGGAGCACAGGTTTTATCAGCTGAATGTCTTTCGTTGCTTATAATAAATTGGAATGTTGATAACACATAAGCAGTTTTTAATAATGCTCTCAATTTCATGTAGATGCATATTTTATGCATTAGTGAGTGTGGTGGTGCCTATGGGGCTATATTCCTTGGATGGGTGCATATGAGGCTGGGAGGGGGAAAAAAAATCACAGTATACTCGCTACAAAAAACTAGACTACACCACTGCCCATACCCATGCCCCGGAACACGGTTGCGTGGAAACACACACACAAACACACACAAACACCCATACCCATGCCCCGGAACACGGTTGCGTGGAAACACACACACAAACACCCATACCCATGCCCCGGAACACGGTTGCGTGGAAACACATACACAAACACACACAAACACCCATACCCATGCCCCAGAACACGGTTGCGTGGAAACACACACACAAACACACACAAACACCCATACCCATGCCCCGGAACACGGTTGCGTGGAAACACACACACAAACACACACAAACACCCATACCCATGCCCAGGAACACGGTTGCGTGGAAACACACACACAAACACACACAAACACCCATACCCATGCCCCGGAACACGGTTGCGTGGAAACACACACACAAACACCCATACCCATGCCCCGGAACACGGTTGCGTGGAAACACATACACAAACACACACAAACACCCATACCCATGCCCCAGAACACGGTTGCGTGGAAACACACACACAAACACACACAAACACCCATGCCCATGCCCCGGAACACGGTTGCGTGGAAACACACACACAAACACACACAAACACCCATACCCATGCCCCGGAACACGGTTGCGTGGAAACACACACACAAACACATACACAAGGGCGTCGATTTGGGTAGGGACGATCCAGGGAACACTCAATTGTCCCTAGCAATAACTCGACCAAGCATATATATATATTTCTACATAACCACTGATATCCCTCTGTGTCTTGTGCTTTGTTTTACTTATTTCATTTAACATTTATCCAGCAATCATTAAATAAGATGAAAATATTTTACAACGGCGTTCTGTAAAAATAGCGCAACTAGTGGAACACAAACGGTTAACAGAGCTACCACCTGCAATGGATCCCGCCTCTGTAACTCACCTCTCTAAAATGATTGGCCTTTGCCTTTTTTGAGTCCTGCCTCTCTAACCAATGTCGCTGTTTGATTGGCTTTGTTTTTCTCGCTAATGTGTTTAGGTAGGCTGCATGCTCTCAATTTCATGTAGATGCATATTTTATGCATTAGTGAGTGTGGTGGTGCCTATGGGGCTATATTCCTTGGATGGGTGCATATGAGGCTGGGAGGGGGAAAAAAAATCACAGTATACTCACTACAAAAAACTAGACTACACCACTGCCCATACCCATGCCCCGGAACACGGTTGCGTGGAAACACACACACAAACACACACAAACACCCATACCCATGCCCCGGAAAACGGTTGCGTGGAAACACACACACAAACACCCATACCCATGCCCCGGAACACGGTTGCGTGGAAACACACACACAAACACACACAAACACCCATACCCATGCCCCGGAACACGGTTGCGTGGAAACACACACACAAACACACACAAACACCCATACCCATGCCCCGGAACACGGTTGCGTGGAAACACACACACAAACACACACAAACACCCATACCCATGCCCCGGAACACGGTTGCGTGGAAACACACACACAAACACACACAAACACCCATACCCATGCCCCGGAACACGGTTGCGTGGAAACACACACACAAACACACACAAACACCCATACCCATGCCCCGGAACACGGTTGCGTGGAAACACACACACAAACACACACAAACACCCATACCCATGCCCCGGAACACGGTTGCGTGGAAACACACACACAAACACACACAAACACCCATACCCATGCCCCGGAACACGGTTGCGTGGAAACACACACACAAACACACACAAACACCCATACCCATGCCCCGGAACACGGTTGCGTGGAAACACACACACAAACACATACACAAGGGTGTCGATTTGGGTAGGGACGATCCAGGGAACACTCAATTGTCCCTAGCAATAACTCGACCAAGCATATATATATATTTCTACATAACCACTGACATCCCTCTGTGTCTTGTGCTTTGTTTTACTTATTTCATTTAACATTTATCCAGCAATCATTAAATAAGATGAAAATATTTTACAACGGCGTTCTGTAAAAATAGCGCAACTAGTGGAACACAAACGGTTAACAGAGCTACCACCTGCAATGGATCCCGCCTCTGTAACTCACCTCTATAAAATGATTGGCCTTTGCCTTTTTTGAGTCCTGCCTCTCTAACCAATGTCGCTGTTTGATTGGCTTTGTTTTTCTCGCTAATGTGTTTAGGTAGGCTGCAGCTATATTCCGTTGTATGAAGCAATATGCAACGTGATTATGCAGGTTACCGGTATGTGAGGAAGAAAGTATTCTTATAACAACAGTTTTATGCACAAAATACGGGGAATGTTGTCCCCACCAATACACACCCCCATACCCATGCCCCGGAACACGGTTGCGTGGAAACACACACACAAACACACATACCCCCATACCCATGCCCCGGAACACGGTTGCGTGGAAACACACACAAATACACCCATGCCCCGGAACACGGTCGCGTGGAAACACACAAACACACATACCCCCCATACCCATGCCCCGGAACACGGTTGCGTGGAAACACACACAAATACACCCATGCCCCAGAACACGGTCGCGTGGAAACACACACAAACACCCAGTGGTGTAGTCTAGTTTTTTGTAGTGAGTATACTGTGATTTTTTCCCCCTCCCAGCCTCATACGCACCCATACTCGAGGGACACCCCATAGGCACCACCACACTCACTACATGTAATTGAGAGCATTATTAAAGACTGCTTATATGTTATCAACATTCCAATTTATTATAAGCAACAAAAGACAGTCAGCTGATAAAACCTGTGCTCCAGGTCCCATATTCATATAACCTTTAAGGCTAAATGTAGCTCTTAAAAGGTATAGTTCACCCAAAAATAAAAATTGTGTAGTTTCGTTCTTCTGTTTATAACACAAGATGATATTTTGAAGAATGACACAATTTTCATTTTTGGGTGAACTTCATACCTTTAAGAGCTACATTTAGCCTGAAATGTTATATGAATATGGGACCTGCAGCACAGGTTTTATCAGCTGTCAATTTTCAATGTACATTTAAGAGTGAACAATAAACATTTGTTCAGTTTTATCACCAACACTCTTTCACTGCAGAATATTATGAACTGAATTCTGGTAGTTTACAACGCTTTCCAAATACATTTGTACCCGGGCTGTGGGTGAAATGTCACCCGAAGCTGCTGTAGCTTTAAGCGCAGGCTTCCGAAAACACTCAGAGTGTAGTTTGAGTCTGCTTTCGTTTCATATCTTCTTTTACATTTGTTAGTTAATGTCAAATTTGCGCCAAAAAAAAAAAAAGACCGCCAAGCAACTGATTTTCCGCCTTGGTAGGTGACGTCAGATCAGGTCACAGGCCACGGAAGCCCCATAATGGTCCAAAAATGTTAGTGATTCGCAATCGCAACACAGACGGGATGAATTTATGAATGTAAGTTCTGTCACAAAACGATATTGTTACGTATCCTCACGCTTTTTAAGTGAGTATACGGAAATCCTTGGCCTTTTCTAGTGGGTATACGGCGTATACCTGCGTATCACGTAGACTACACCACTGCACTGGGGGAAGTTCAAGTTCAGGCTTTATAGCGTGGGAAATGGGAAACAACTGGTGGCGTAATTAGTCCGGCGCGGGGCTTTATGGGAATAGTAGTCCGGAAGTGCCTAATATTCCGGCGAGGCTTCTCTGTGTTGCCAGCTGGGAGGCGGGGCAGGTGCTTTCGGCTTTTCCCTTAGGGGTCGCCACAGCGAATCATTTCTCTCCACCTATCCCTATCTTCCGCATCCTCAACATTTGCACCCACTAGCTTCAAATCCTCATTAATTACTTCTATATACCTCCTCTTTGGCCTTCCTCTTTGCCTCCTGCCTGGCAGCTCCATGTCCAACATTCTCCTACCGATATACTCACTCTCCCAAGGTTCCTTTCCTTAACTCCAAACTTCCCCATCACCTCCTCATCACCTGTGTTCCCCTCACCAACATGTCCATTAAAATCCGCTCCCATTACCACTCTCTCACCCGTGGGAATACTCTCCATCACCTCATCTAATTCACTCCAGGATCTCTTTTCTCCTCTAACTCACAACCTACCTGTGGAACATAACAACTAACAACATTCAACAACACCCCCTCAATCTCTAACTTCAGACACATCACCCTGTCTGACACTCTCTTCACCTCCAGAACATTTCTCACAAACTCCTCCTTCAGGACCACACCTACCCCATTTCTCTTACTATCCACACCATAATAAAACAGCTTGAATCCTGCTCCTATACTACGGGCCTTGCTACCCTTCCACTTGGACTCCTGTACACACAGTATATCCACCTTCTTTCTCTCCATCATATCAGCCAGCTCTCTACCTTTCCCTGTCATAGTACCAACATTCAGAGTTCCTATTCTCAGTCCTACACTCTTACCTCTCCTCCCTGCTCTACTTCTTCGACCAACAGTAGCCCAATTTCCACCTGCACCCTGTAGGTCAATGGCGCCGATGGCAGTCGTTGTTAACCCGGGCCTCGACCGATCCAGTATGAAATTCGTATTGACGATTCGCATGGTTAAATTTGGCAATGTTTTATGCCGGATGCCCTTCCTGACGCAACCATCTCTATTTATCCTGGCTTGGGACCGGCGCAGAAGTCACTGGACTGTGACCCCCATGGCTAGATTGATATTAAGATAATCTACTTATTCAAAATATAATGCATAGTGCTAATAGGTGTAAGTTTATTAGTTACATTCTTCCACTTGAGTAAACTTTAAATGAACAATCACTACTTACCTTATAGCCTACTGCATGCAACACTGCTACAATGGTGTGACTATACATGTTCATTTAAATTGTATTGGTTTATTAAATATGATACACAAAGCAATTTGCAGGTGGAAGCAAATCACAAATCTGAGAGGAACATAATGTGAAAGTTAGATAGTTGAGGTGCCAAAGACTGTTCAATCTTATATTTATTCCTTTCCCGCAAATACTTTTGCAACATTAAATAGGTACGTACTAAAGTCACATAAAACAAAAAAAAGACAAAACAAAGTTTGACTTTAAGGTTGAACTGCCAACCTAACTGGTGACATCCTTCCAGGACTGTCAGCTGAGTTAACTATTTAAAAAAAAAAGTGTTTAGTGTCCCTGCAACTTGTCCATGACTGACGTCTCTATCACTTGGGAATCTACCAACAGATTCTGATTCTGATTATTTTATTTAATGCCATGTCAGCAATCAAAAGCTATTTTCATGGCAAAAATTCAATTGCAAAAACACTTCCTTAGACTTTTGCTCTGCAGTTGCAGAGTACGAACCTTTTTAATTAACATAAGATAAAAAAAAAAAAACCTTTTCAGGCATAATGTCATTAAATCTGTCCTTAAGTGAAGTAACTTGATAAAAGAGCATTATGTTTGTGTTAAGTTCAGGACAATCTAATAAAATATGTTTGACAGATAAGGGAATCTTACAGAACATACATAAAGTCTTTTCACCTTTAAGCAAAAAAGCATGGGTCAATCTTTAATGTCCTTATTAAGAGCTTCGGAATCTACAAACATTGTTGGTTTTCCTAACTGTAAAAAATTAATGGGTAACTAGCATGGATTAGCTGCGGTCATTAACCAAGGACTTAAACAAACCAACAAAACCAGAAATATAATTTCAATATCATGGCATGATGATGACATGATCAGGAAGCTTGATGACTACATTGTACCAAAAGTTAATGTTATTCATGAGCGTGCACGATTTCACATGAGAGTTCAGAGGCCAGGGGAAATGGACGAAGAATATATTTGCATCCGCGGACGAAAGAAACTGTTACATCCTTTCATGCTTTGATTGTCACCTGAGTGTTTTGATTCTATCTAAAGGGACTTCCCCTAAAATGTGTAGTATTACAATGCATTACAACTTTAAGTCAGACTCGACGACTGCAGCATCCGTGTCAGTACGTTCTGACTTGAAGACTCGTGTATCTACAATAAATACTACTTCTCAAGGAAATCAAAGTCTTCTGGTCTTCTCTGGAAAAAGTTAAACCAGAAATATAATTTCAATATCATAAAACACATTCTCACTTGTGAAATGTAATCCCTTGCTGTCTGGTTTTTATATTTCTTTCGTCTGAACATCCAAATGCAGCACAGTAGTCCGGCATCGTCCATGCATTTGAAGTACAAGAGCACTGTACAAAGATAGGGGCGGTTTTGACATATTTTTAGGACCCCAAGGTGACATCTAGTGTATAGATATCTATGGATAATGATAACATGATCAGGAAGCTTGATGACTACATTGTACCAAAAGTTAATGTTATTCATGAGCGTGCACGATTTCACATGAGAGTTCAGAGGCCAGGGGAAATGGCTGAAGAATATATTCGCAGCCTGCATGAGCTAGCCAGTACATCTGACTTTGGGGCAGCAAAGGATGAAAACATTCGTGATCGGCTTGTGATTGGGATTTTAGACAGAAAGCTATCGGAAAAGCTTCAATTAATGCCATAGAACTCGTGAGACAGTCTGAATAGGTACAAGGACACGTTGATGAACAAGCTGCGTGTGTTAGTACTCAAATCAGTGAAGTGACTGGTGCCAGAGGAAAATCACATTACAGTGGAAGAGGTAGACAACACATAGGTTCAAAACGAAATCAGACAGAGCAGGCTACAGAATGGAGATGTGGAAGAAACGATGTGGAAGAAATCCTGGAAAAGGATTTCCATTTCCATTTGTGGGATTTCCATTTGTGGCATTCAGCAAAAAGTGCTGAATGTCACAAATGCAGAAAAAGGGTCACTTTGTTGCAGTTTGAAGAACCCGAGCAGTCCGTGGTCACCAAACCACCAGAGGGCAGCAACGTCACACACTTCCTAGGTGAGTTGACGCAAATTAATGATGTAACTGGAGTATGGATGGTCACACTTTCAATTCAAGGCACAGACATTGACTTTAAAATTGACACGGGCACTGACATAAGTGTACTTTCTGAGATAATTCTCTGTTTTAAAGTACAAGCCACAACTCAAGAATGCAAATGTGAAACTTGAGAGCCCAGACTAACACAACAATCAACCACCACTACTAACACCCTGCTCCTTCTTCTTCCTCTTTATATAGTCGATTAGTGATGATGTCATCGATATGGGGGGGCAGGATCAGGGCAGGCTGGAAACTCTGGCCTGGAATCAACCTGCACACAGACATGTACAAGAACACAATACACCATTTTTACAGGTTGTAACAGACATTTATCAAGGAAAAAACAAACAAAAAACTGGCTAACAAGTCATCTGAACAGAGGCACTAATCAGTTATGACAATAATCGACAGTGATGCCTGTAAAAATTTACTCCAAATATATACAGAGATACTGGTTTCTAGCAGTGGTGTTTATCTGCATACAGGTTAAAGGTATTTATATAAACACCAGTAAAACTCTTACACTGGACCAACGTTGATCGTCTTCAGCAGTTTGATCTTCTACAGTACATTTCTTCATCCCGTCATTTTCATAGCCGTTCATGTTCACCGTAGCACAATCCGCGCTAACACACATACACAAACTTATTAGATTACCAAATTAAGTAGTCTTGATTTGTCACAAACATTACTGCACAGTGAAATTTCTTTCATATTCCATCCTTGGGTTTGGGTCAGAATGCAGATTATCTCAGAGTATTTCAATAATCCATCACCATGAAGGTTGGATCAGAACGACTGGATGCAGTAATTTAGCTTTAGCACTTACTTATTTTGGTTGCTTAGTAATCGAGATCCTTTATCACTCTCTGATGTCTGATCTTGTATCGACATCCTCACAGCATCACCGTTCTGATCAGCACTCACAGCGTGGTCATGGTTTGGGCTAACAAACAAACAGACAAGTAGGAATGAATAGTGACTAAATGGAGAGGTAAAAGTAAACAGTGTGGATTCTGACCAACCGTTTTACTGAAATTATAGACATGTTAAAATGCACAGAGACGCACGCGCACAGAAAAAAAAAGAAAAGCCCAAATGAAATACAGAGGTTGAGAGAATCTGCTCTGGTCTGAGGTTTTAAATTCAATAAAGAGGAGATAATGAATGGTTGCTGCCTGCTTCAAGATCCTTCAGTGGGATACTGTTACAGACACACACACAGACCATTAGAAATGCAGATGGATTCACTGTGTTGAAAATAAACTATCAATGGTTGTCTAAGAAATTTTACCCTTTAAATGAATTTTAAATGGAATTTTAGGACAATTAGTTTATTTTGAACACTTTGTAGGTCAATAAAGTGAAAATAATTCACTCTAAGTTAAAAATGCCATATCAAGTTACAATACTAGTTAAACTAACATTTTACATTAGTCGTGTGGTTCCTGCCTCACATTAATATGAAAGGAAAGAGCAGTGACATCATCTGTCTCTGTGCCATTTGTCCCATTTGTTCATGATTCACTTCGAGTTCTGAGTCAAGAAGGAATAACTAAGATCTGAACTCTATCCTATGGTAATAACGTGGTCTGAGTAAGACCCATGTTGGTGGGATTAAGGGTGGGTGAAATTCCAGGATCTGGTGTGGGACTGTTACATCCTTTCATGCTTTGATTGTCACCTGAGTGTTTTGATTCTATCTAAAGGGACTTCCCCTAAAATGTGTAGTATTACAATGCATTACAACTTTAAGTCAGACTCGACGACTGCAGCATCCATGCCAGTATGTTCTGACTTGAAGACTCGTGTATCTACAATAAATACTACTTCTCGAGGAAATCAAAGTCTCCTGGTCTTCTCTGGAAAAAGTTAACAGCAGCAGGAAGTACACTGAGCTGTGATCACCATTCGAGCAAAACGTGTCATGTGATGACCCAAAATGAACATGTTCCACTTTCTTCCTACAGTTTTTATCTATCTCACTCACATCCAGAATTTTATTTTTAGTAGCATCAACAAAAGGTGCTTCAGCTCCACATGTTTCTGGGAGAAATAAACAACAAAACAAAACGTGTGTGAAAGCAGCTGTAGTGTGTAAAGGTCCTGCAGTTTAAGTTTCACTCACTTGTTATTTTGTTCTTCTGTTTGTTTACAGCAGCCTCTCAAGCTCCTCCAGACTCTGTTTCTCCTCCTATCACCACAAAATAAAACAGAACTATTTGTTAAATCACCAAATAAACCCAGCCATCTAACATTAGCATCAGACAGCAGAGTAAAGCATTACAAGTTCCCTCAGTTAGCTATAAAGGAGATGCAGATTTACCCTTGTCTGCATCTACAGATCAGGACTACAATGATGATGATGGTGATGATGATGGTGGAGAACGCGATGGTGATGCGGTTGATGGTGTTGGGGGAGCTGGTGGAGTTGATAGCGTTGTGGGAGCTGGTGGAGTTGATAGCGTTGTGGACAGTGACTTAAAACAAAAAGCAAAGCACACAGACACACAGTTAACACGTCAGTAACACAAAAGGTTTACAGGTTGCTCTGACTGCTGCACATTTCTCATCCTATCTGAACATCCTGTCTATATCTGATGATGAGAAACTAGTTCAGGCATTCATGACCTCTAGACAGTGTTGTAATGTAACGGAGTACAAATACTTTGTTACCGTGCTTAGGTAGAAATTTCACGTATCTGTACTTTACTTCACTATTTAAATTTATGTCAACTTTCACTTTTACTCCGCTACATTTTCTAGATAAAATGTACACTTTTACTCCATTATATTTCCACTAAGCATCTTCGTTACTCGTTATTACAAAATAAAATCAGAAGAAAATGTGTGTGACTGCAGGAGGTTTGGTGAATCACTGCTCCTAGATTGCATTACACAGCTCTGCACACTCTAATACAGCGTAATGTTGCCAAAGGAGGCGGAAGCACAACTGAAGCCGCCATGAAAGCACCTACTGGAGGACCTCCCGTTATCATAGACCAGGGGGTGGCCAACCCCCAAGAGACCAAGAGCCACATTATTTACTGTGTTACCGCAAAGAGCCACATCGTACACATGGGCACACATGATCATCACCTCTTTTTCCCTGCCATTTTGAGAGCGAATTTGACACAAATTGTTTACTCAAATGATTTTGCTCCTAATGGGAAACTTTGAGGTATTTTCATCCCACTCACTTTCAACACACTTTGCGCGTTTGACGAAAATACCGTATTGAACTCAAGCGAAAGGAACACGCACAATAAAAAGACACAAATACAAACTTCGATATGAATGTAAGAGCCGCATGAAACTGGGCAAAGAGCCGCATGCGGCTCGAGAGACGCGAGTTGGTCACCCCTGTTGTAGACGACTATGGCAAGCCATTTTAACATTTAATGGCTATCCGGAATTAACATTACAGATAACATATTTTCAACTAGTCACAATGACAGAGTCAGAAATGAGTTACGGATATCTGCAATGGCGTCACTGAAAACGATATTCAACTCGTCACACATCCTTAATGACAATTGCAGTTATCTATAATTGAGTTTTGCTGAGTTTTTTTTTTTACTATTTGATTACTATTACTATTCAGTCTGTAATGAGTTTATCCTATGGGTTAACAGCAATCACCGCTATAACAAGCTCCTCTCACCGATAAGACCCTCCTCCTACTTGCAGTGACATCATTACAGATATCTGCAACATAATTTTGTCTAGTCAAAACTCTATTTCAAGATATCTGTAATTACATTTTGACCAGGAGGAATGAAAGTTAAAGATATCTCTGATTTAAGATATCTGTAATCAAAATTCATTTAAAAGATATCTATAACTAAATTATGACTATCCATAATTCCCGGTTAGAGATATCTACGATATCTACAATTTAATTCTGACTAGTCAGAAGTTGTGGATAACGGAAAAGACAGTTGTGGATAGGAGGAATGCCTTAGTGGATATCTGAAATTTTCATTTTGACTAGGCAGAACTGAATTACGGATATCTATAATACATATCCAGACTAGCCATTAAATGTTAAAACGGCTTGCCATAGACGACCACCCCGGCGATAGTGGTGAACAGGGTGAAGAAGATAACGTTACACACACGTGGCCGTATTTGCAAGAAATGTTTCTGTACATTGGAATGAAAGATTCTTCCTACCGGATGAAGTGTTTATGCCTACCGAAAATCACTGAAATTTTACTTTTACTTCAAATACTTAAGTACATTAAATATCAGAAAATTACTTAAGTACAGTAAATATCAGATACTTTACGAGTAATATTCTAAAAGGTAACTTTCACTTCTACCAAAGTCTTTTTCTAGTACGATACTTGTACTTTTACTTAAGTATTGCTTTCTAGTACTTTATACAACACTGCCTCTGGACTATTGTAATGCGTTACTAGGTGGTTGTCCTGCATTTTTAATAAATAGACTACAGTTAGTCCAAAATGCAGCTGCCAGAGTTCTTACCTGGTTGAGAAAATCATATAAGCCCAATTTTATCATCTCTACACTGGCTACCTGTTAAGAATTGATTACAAACTGCTGCTACTTACGTAAAAGGCTCTTAATGGTTTATCTAATGGTCTTTTAACACAATACAATCCTTCATGCTCTGAGATCACAAAACTCAGGACTTTTGGTAGTTCCCAGAATATTAAAATCCACTAAAGGCGGTAGAACGTTTTCTTATTTAGCTCCTAAACTGTGGAATAGTCTTCCTGATAGTGTTCAGGGCTGACACACTTTCCCAAATTAAATGTAGATAAAAATGCACACACACGGACAGACAGTGGTCAGATACACACGCACACACACAAACAGACGCACGCACACACAGACACAAACAATAACACAAACAGACATGGGTGTGCGCACACAGACACAGAAACACGCAGACACTTCAACAGACAAAGAGATATTACATACCTTGGTAAATGTATCGAAGCTGCAAAATATAAAGATAGTTATGATTAAATCATTCTTAAGCGAAACAGAATTTGAAACCTTATAGAAGCAGAAATAAAAATATAAACCTTTTGATTCGATCCATGACACGTTACGTTATGGCGAAGCTCGACACATTTAGTGATTGTGATGTTTTTCTCGCTCACATCAACAACCAGCGGGTGTCTGCTTTGGTTTACATGAAGTTGTCCATCTGATAAATACTCCAACTCCGATCCATCACCTGGAGCCTAATCACAGCATTCATTCATTAACAGAGTGCAGCATCGTTTCCCTTCTCACTCACTATGTATGAATAAATACACCATGCAATGTGTCTTTATTGGACCATCTGTAAATATTAATCATCTGCACCATCTTTCAATATTTCAAGAGTTATAAAGTGATAAACTTGTGAAGATTTATGACAAGATCAGTATTATTTGGTCACATTGGTCAGTCCTACTCAGGACTTTGCTGCACTGCTGATGAACTTGCAGAAGTTTTTCATGTGGTCTCACCTTCCTGTACCAGGCTCTCTCACAGTCCGGGTCTTGAAGAACAGCAGGCGGTATGTTAGGAGGCACTGGATAAGTGTAACCATTTCCAGAAAAATGGACGTGACAGACAAAGGTGATGATGATATGCACCATGATACAAATCTGGGGGGAAAATGTTAACAATGAGGATAAGAATAAGTTCAATATATGCAGTCAGTTTATTTAACTTTATTAATAAACTTGGCTTGAAATAGAAGGTTCTGCTATTAGCGCTAAGCTAAGCTATTAGAATCACAAGCTAACTGTAATTAGCTTGGTTGAAGAAGCTTCTTCTACTTTCGGCTTTCCCCTTCAGGGGTCACCACAGCGAATCATCTTTCTCCACCTATCCCTATCTTCTGCATCCTCAACACTTGCACCCACTAGCTTCATATCCTCATTAATTACATCCATATACCTCCTCTTTGGCCTTCCTCTTTGCCTCCTGCCTGATAGCTCCATGTCCAACATTCTCCTACCAATATACTCACTCTCCTTCCTCTGAACATGTCTAAACCATCTTAATTTGGCCTCCCTAACTTTGTCCCCCAAACGTCCAACATGAGCTGTCCCTCTGATGTACTCGTTCTTAATCCTGTCCAATCTTGTCACTCCCAAAGAGAACCTCAACATCTTCAGCTTGGCTACCTCTAACTCTGACTCCTGTCTCTTCTTCAGTGACACTGTCTCTAAACCGTACAGCATGGCCGGTCTCACCACTGTCCTGTACACCTTCCCCTTGATTCTTGCTGATATTTTTTATCATACAGAACTCCTGACACCTTTCTCCACCCATTCCAACCTGCCTGCTCTCGCTTCTTTATGTCTTTCCCACTCTCTCCATTACTCTGGACTGTTGACCCCAAGTACTTAAACTCTTGTACCTTCTTCACCTCTTCCCCCTGTAACCTTACTGTTCCACTTCCCTCCCTTTCATTCACACACATGTGACACAAGTCTTACTACGACTGACTCATTCCTCTTCTCTCCAGCACAAACCTCCACCCTGCTCTCACTACAGATCACAATGTCATCTGCAAACATCATCCAAGGAGACTCCTGTCTGACCGCCTCTGACAACAGATCCATCACTATAGCAAACAGGAAGGGGCTCAGAGCCAATCCCTGATGCAGACCCACCACCAATTTGAACTCCTCTGTCTGACCTACGACACACCTCACCACTGTCCTGCTCCTCTCATACATGTCCTCACCACTCTGACATACTTCTCTGCTACTCCTGACTTCCTCATACAGTACCACAGGTCTTCTCTTGGCAGCCTGTCATACACTTTCTCCAAGTCTACAAACACACAGTGCAACTCCCTCTGACCATAGCTATACTTCTCCAACATTCTCAGCTTGCTTGAAGAAGGATCGTATAAATATAAACTCGTATCTATATTTGCTAAAGCAGCAATAGAAATGTCCAAGAGTTTAAAAATCAGTGACATTTATTTAAAACACAACCTAGACTTCCGTTAATCCTCGACACCGTACCGTGTGTGTGTCTTGCATGAAATGGAGTCGTGTGTTTTGGTTTGCCGTTTCCTGTTTGCCTTTTAGCTCCGCCCCTGAGCTATAAACCTTTCATAGGAGCGCAGCATTGACCGTGTTGGTCTGACTGTTAGTCTGTATACTCATTAACACTCGCTAGATACTTATATAAAATGATGAAGATTTTATAGAAAGGTTTATATTTCAGCGTTACCGCTGTGTGTCTAAAAGCTGCGCCCTTAAATTTACGGTCTGTCGGATAATCGGCATTCACTAGGGGTTTCGTTACCACGACGTAAAGTGGGCGTGTTTCCGGAGGTCTTGGAAAAACGCCTTCTTTCAAAAAACAAACAAACAAACAAACAAACAATAAAAACCAGCATACTACGAAGGACAAAACAGCCATACAGTTATATTTATTTTAGAAAACAAATAAACGTCCAAAAACTACGGTTATGGTTAGATTATTAAATAGGCCACGCCTACCCAAATGACGCAATATCTGTTAAGCTGTTCTGAAATCGCTGGAAATAAGTGCCTGATAAACAATACGTGCAGCCTTGAACCAATCCCACTAATAAATTACGTTTTTAGATGTTTATTTGCTCTAAAAACAGTAACACATATGATTAATTACCTTGAAGAGAGATTATCCTCCAGAATCAAACTGCGCAGCTTGTTTTTCCTCTTTAACTTTACATTTCATTTGGTTTTCCTCGTCAGGTGTAGAATCCACAGAGTAACCCACTACCCTGTAATCGTGTACTGAAATATCCGTCATTGTTGTCGTGATTATGTCCACCATGTCAGAAACTGCCTGAAAGATGGCGCAACCGTCTAACCGTCTATCACGTGACGTGTGTGTGTGTGTGTGTGTGTGTGTGTGTGTGTGTGTGTGTGTGTGTGTGTGTGTGTGTGTGTGTGTGTGTGTGAGAGAGAGAGAGAGAGAGAGAGAGAGAGAGAGAGAGAGAGAGAGTCCGTCCCCTAGCATACTTTGTATCCAAGGGCGTCGATTTGGGTAGGGACAGTAGGGACATGTCCCTACCAATATCCAGGGAACACTCAATTGTCCCTAGCAATAATTCGACCAAGCCTATATATATATAACCACTGATATCCGTCTCTGTCTTGTGCTTTTTTACTTATTTCATTTAACATTTATCCAGGAATCATTAAATAAGATTAAAATATTTTACAACGGCGTTCTGGAAAAATAGCGCAACTAGTGGAACACAAACGGTTAACAGATCTACCCCCTGCAATGAATCCCGCCTTTGTAACTCACCTCTCTAAAAGTATTGGCCTTTGCCCTTTTTGAGTCCTGCCTCTCTAACCAATGTCGCTGTTTGATTGGCTTTGTTTTTCTCGCTAATGTGTTGAGTTCGGCTGCAGCTATATTCCGTTGTATGAAGCAATATGCAACGTGATTATGCAGGTTACCGGTATGTGAGGAAGAAAGTATTCTTATAACAACAGTTTTGTGCACAAAATACGGGGAATGTTGTCCCCACGAATGTCAAATTATGTCCCCACCAATGTCAGAATCAAACTTTCGCCATTGTTTGTATCTGTATTATTATTGTCACGTTTGTTAATTGATGTCTGTTGTTAATTCAATTAAAAAAAATTTTAAAGTGCGTGTGTGTAAAAAAGCATGGACTGCTTGTTTCAAACCTATACACAGCATCGTCTGGTTTTAACGCCAGTAAATCACGTGACGGAGGGATTTTTTTTTGTGTGGAAGAGAATATGAAGTTCAGAGGCAATATGAACTGTGGAAAAATAACTGCATAATGTACAGAACAGCCAAACTACATTAAAAAAAAAAATCATAAAGCGAAGCTAATAAATAAACACGTACAGAATAACAAAAATAAATAAAAAAAAACCAAAAGTAGCGACCAAAATACATTAAAACAAATAAAATTATAAGCAAAAAAGGGCAGAAACATCATGATTCTTGCATAGAAATGTGCATTTATGTATAAAACAAATAAGTTAATAGATTTATGTACTGATTCCAAGAGCTATTCTGACTTTTATTTCAGGGAGATAGTTACATAAGTCCCTTTAAAATGTTTTAAAATCAAATCGTTCAAAAATAAAAATATTCAATTGTCTTGTCTAAAGGGACAATTATTAACTGATCTTTAAGGGCCTTGTTCAGGAGCCCAAAAGTAGCAGCTTGCTGGACCTGGGATAGAACTCACAACCTTCTGATTGGTAGCTCAACACCTTAACCACACGATTATAAACGTGTATTAATAAATATCTGTGTCAATCATAAAGAAACAAGAAACAAATCAGAGGCAGTTTTGCTTTGCTCTCTAAACTACTGTTAAACTGGGACATAGGAGTCAGTTGAATACAAACACCCAAAGACCTAGACATGTTCCACTCAGAGACACTAAATAAGGTGAGAGCTGGAATCATGTAACACCAACCAACATTAAAACATCTGATACTAAACATTCTGTACTTCAGAACATGGATATAATTCAAATTATTTAGCAGATAAAATGTTACTGACCTTAGTTCAATGGACATGAGACTAAAAGGTGGCACTTCTGCACATTAACACACAAGCGCAGATGGATGCTTTTATGCAGGTGTGTAGGCATGTGGGCAGAGTGAGGGGAGGATGAGTGGGTTTGGGCTGAACTGTCTTGAGCTAATAACCCAGCGGCGCCATCTTTGTGTATTCAGATAAAAGCGAGTGAAATTCTGTCTGAAACGTGTTATTCAATATGTATTTAACGATGTTTATAGCCATAAAAAACTGCTTTAATGTATAAACGAATGTTATATGCGCAAATTAGGCTTTCAGTCAGTTAAACTGATACTACCTCACGGCCAAGTGACAGCCGTGATCCAACTCACGACAGATCCCAGATCAGTGAACAGGAGAGCGCGCGTGGTATCTTCATCGGAGCTTGGAAGAAATATGGTAAATGCTTTTTAAATATTGTTTTTGTACATGTTAAATCTACTTTATTATAAATGATTTCTGTGTTAGATACGGGTTTGATACGGTGGAGTTTACATGGTAACGTATTTTGTTAGGACATCTAATTTCCTGCTCTGCTTCTATGTGGTTGAAACAAGAGGGAATGCCTGAGGTCAGCTCAGGCTAAATAACGTTATGGTTTGAAACTAAACATGTTCGACCGCCATTTTATTCGTGACACACCCAGGATAATTCAGGAGCAATTCTTGGATAAAATGCCTTTTGACGGACATTAATATTTTCTATGTAATTAGTTGATGGCAATAAGCAGTGTTCCCTGGTGTGGCAGTTTGGTGTATGGACTTCCGGGGGAGGAGACACCAGCAGTAAGAGTTCTGCCAGCATTCATTTTTGCAGACAAACTGTAACTTATGTGTTTTTGTTACTAATTAAACTGTGTATAGTTAATAAACTTTTATTATTACTGTGACCTGACTGCTTCACTGGATTCTGTGTTCTTTAACTTGTTACATGAAATGTTTCCATATTTCACACATATATAATTGGAAGTAAATTTTCCTGACTGCAGTCAGTTTGATGCATGTTCATTATTCTAAATTCTTCTATTTTTCTTATACAACACTGCAATTACATTGTAATTGATTTTTCTTACGCATGATTCTTATATCTTCAGATATTGAGGTTTATGTAAATGTTATGAAATGTTTTCATATTTTAAATGTGTATTCATAAAGTAAATTTTTCTGACTGAAGTTGTTTGTGATATTTGATAGAATGCGAGCATTTTACATGCTGTTATGACGAAATCAGCTCCGTATATTAGACTTATTATATATTAAATCTATTAGATTTAAGGTTTGCTATTTTAGCCTAGACATCCTTTACAAAAATAAGCAAATGAGCAAATAAGCAAATTTAATTTAGATCACCTAAATTGCTTCCACATACTCCGGTGTTTCCTGTGGGCAGGGTTGGATTACTGGAGTAAGTATTGCTGTAGATTCATTCTTTTAATCACTTAAATTTCTGACCCATTTTGGGTTAAATTCAACACAGCAGTGTCATCATGTTTAACTAATAGTTGGGTTAGAATCACAACGCAGCACGGTAGGTTAAACAAGATGTCTCAACTAGCTAGGTTAAAATAACCCAGCGTTGGGTTCGTCCCTTTTTTACCCAGCGCTGGGTTGCCAAAATAACCCAAATTGGGTTGTTTTTAACCCAGCAGTTTTTAGAGTGTAAGCTATCAGTGCTAAGAGTGTATTGAGAGAGGCTGTGATCACACACATTTATTTCCAGGTAGTGCCATCCTAAAAAAAAAGTTGACATTAAAGCTCAGAAAAAGTTAAGTTTTCTAAGTTCATTTTTGAATAGATCATTTTTTTGCACACGTCATCATGAAAGGGTTATCTATACATACATATTAAAATTATTGTCATTTTGTAAATACATTGACACCATAGACCTAGGGTTAGCTACCACAGATGTAATAATTGCAATGTGTCCTTACTCAGAGGAAAAACCGAGTCCCAGAGACAAGGATCCACTTCTTTGGTGGCAAGAGCATCATTAAACCTTCCCAGGCTTAAGCAAACTTGCTGTAAAGTACTTGGGAATTGTTGCTACTTCTGTACCTGCAGAGGATGTTTTCAAAGGCAGGGGAGGTAGTGAGAAAAAAACGGAACAGACTCAAGGGAAAAACTGCAAACATGCTCTTATTCCTAAACACAACCGTGTGAATAAGGACGGTTTTCAGAACAGGTTCAGGTTTAACATTTTCAGGGGAGCCTATTTTTATTTTTATTTTTTTGTAAACATGAATGTTTTGTGAAAACAATTTTAGTTAACGGTTTTCAAGGGTGCCTGATTTACATGTAACAACAAAAGTACTGATTTTCAAGGGTGCCTGATTTACATTTGTTGTTAAGAACAGCAAAAAGTGGATATGGAATGTTTTGTGACAAGGTTAAGAATTCCAAAGAAAAGTCAAGTCAAAAAGCTTTTATTGTCATTTCAACCATATAGCTGTTACAGTACACAGTGACCATATACAGCATCGCCTGGTTTTAACATCTGGAAATCACACTCTAAAAAACGATTCATTGGCTGAACAACCATTACTTATAAAAAATAAATAAACTAAACACAAATAAAGTAATTTTAACTTTTCAACCTCTACTTAGCATATATAGTGTCTAACATAAATAAGTTACAAGGTGAACCTAAGTTTATGCCTAAATATAATGAAAAAACATAAGTCACGTCAACTAGTATTAAAATTGCATCAAAACTAATTAATTATAACATAATATTTTAAGTACATGACTGAGCCACGTGATGCAAATCTGGAAAAAACTGGATCCATCTGGTGATGCACATGTAAAGACGGTGGAAAGAGGTAAGCTTAACTTTCTATAAACTAATCAAAATATTTGGTTTTGAGGTTTTGACATTAATAAACATTTAACCATTTAATAAAAGTGTTTTCGAATGTGTTAAATTGATTGTATTAATATCTGCCGGCAGCGGGATGATGGAATTTGCGTCATTGTGAATGACGTCATTACGTCAGGACGTAAAAGAACTGGTGAACTGGATTTTTGAACTGGTTCATTAAATCAAACTGTCCGAAAGAACCGGTTCGCGGAAAAGAACCAAGCTTCCCATCACTACTACTAAACACGTCCGCCTTCTTCTTCCTCTTTATATAGTCGATTAGTGATGACGTCATCGATACGGGGGGGCAGGATCAGGGCGGGCTAGGGCAGGCTGGAAACTCTGGCCTGGAATCAACCTGCACACAGACATGTACAAGAACACAATACAATACACCATTTTCACGGGTTGTAACAGACATTTAACATTTAAGGAACATATTTAAAAAAAAAAAAGGTAAAAAAAACTGGCTAACAATCATCTGCACAAGTCGTCTGATCAGAGACACTAATCAGTTATGACAATAATCGACAGTGATTCCAATTTATACAGCAATACTGCTTTCTATCAGTGGTGTTTATCTACATACAGGTTAAAGGTATTTATTTAAACACCAGTAAAACTCAAACTGGAACGTCATTCGTCTTCAGCAGTTTGATCGTCTACATTTCTTCATCCGGTCATTTTCATAGCCGTTCATGTACACCGTAACACAATCCCCGCTAACACACACACACTTTCATTAGATTACCAAGTTGGGCAAGTTGTGGCCTAATGGTTAGAGAGTCTGACTCGTAATCCTAAGGTTGTGGGTTCGTGTCTCGACTGAGGTGCCCTTGAGCAAGGCACCGAACCCCCCAACTGATCCCTGGGCGCCGCAGCATAAATGGCTGCCCACTGCTCCGGGTGTGTGTTCACGGTGTGTGTGTTCACTGCTGTGTGTGTGCACTTTGGATGGGTCAAATGCAGAGAACGAATTCTGAGTATGGTTCACCGTACTTAGCCGTATGTGGATTTGCATGTTGGGAAAAAAAAAGGAAATGCCCAAACGATGAGAGTGAATCTGCTCTGGTCTGAGGTTTTAAATTCACGCACGGACACTATCCTTTATTTAAGGACCTTAAACACACTTTTAATAGCTTCAGTAATCTACGTAGTTGTTTTCTTTACTTGACCTTTCTGAAACAGTGGTCTTCCCACATGGTTGTCTAAGAAATTTTACCTTTTTTAATTAATTTTAAATGGAATTTCAGGACAATTTAATTTTATTTTTAACACTTTGTAGGTCAATAAAGTAACAATAATTCACTCTAAGTAAAACTGCCAAATCAATTTACAATACTAGTTAAACTAACATTTTACATTAATCTTGTGGTTCCTGTCTCACAATAATATGAAAGGAAAGAGCAATGTGATATCATCTGTCTCTGTGCCATTTCTCCCATTGTTTAAGGTCCCATTTGTTCATGATTCACTTCAAGTTCTGAGTCAAGAAGGGATAAGAATAAGTGTGTGAAAGCAGCTGTAGTGTGTAAAGGTCCTGCACTTTGAGTTTCACTCACTTGTTATTCTGTTCTTCTGTTTGTTTACAGCAGCCTCTCAATCTCACCAAGACGCTGTTTCTCCTCCTATCACCACAAAATAAAACAGATCTATTTTTGAATCGGCAAATAAAATCAGCCATCTAACATGAGCATCAGACATCATAGAAAATCATTACAATTTCCCTCAGTTAGCTATAAAGGAGATGCGGATTTACCCTGGTCTGTATTTCCAGAATAGCACTCCAATCCCAATGATGATGGTGATGATGATGATGATGGGGATGATGATGGGGATGAGTTTGATGTTGGTGGTGTGGGGGAAGTAGGTGTTGGGGGAGTTGGCGATGATGGTGGAGTTGGTAGCGTTGGGGATGTCAGTGACTTAAAACAAAAAGCAAAGCACACAGACACACAGTTAACACATACGAGTAACACAAAAGGTTTACAGGTTGCTCTGACTGCTGCACATTTCTCATCCTGTCTGTATCTGATGATGAGAAACTAGTTCCAGACTAGAAACTGACCTCTAGACTGGACTATTGTAATGCGTTACTAGGTGGTTGTCCTGCATCTTTAATAAATAGGCTACAGTTAGTACAAAATGCAGCTGCCAGTTCTCACTAGGACAAGAAAGTATGACCATATAACCCCAATTTTATCATCTCTACACTGGCTACCTGTTAAGTTTAGAACTGATTACAAACTGCTGCTACTTTAAAAGTGAAAGTGACGTGACATACGGCCAAGTATGGTGACCCATACTCAGAATTCGTACAAGGCTCTTAATGGTTTAGCTCCCATGTATTTAACTAGTCTTCTAACACAATACAACCCTTCACGCTCTCTGAGATCAAGAAACTCAGGACTTCTGCTAGTTCCCAGAATTTTAAAATCTGCTAAAGTGGTAGAGCATTTTCTTATTTAGCTCCTAAAGTACACACAAACAGACGCGCGCGCACACACGGACACAAACACACACACACACGAACAGACACAAGCACAGACATTACATACCTTGGTAAATGTGTTGAAACTGCAAAATATAAAGATAGTTATGATTAAATAAATCATTCTTAAAAGAAACAGAATTTCAAACCTTATAGAAGCAGAAATAAAAATATAAACCTTTAGATTTGATCGATGACACGTTACGTTATGGCGAAGCTCGATGCATTCAGTGATTGTGATGCTTTTCTCGCTCACATCAACAACCAGCGTGTGTCTGCTTTGGTTTCCATCTGACAAATACTCCAATACCGCTCCATCGCCTGGAGCCTAATCACAGCATTCATTCATTAACAGAGTGCAGCATCGTTTCCCTTCTCACTCACTATGTATGAATAAATACATCATGCAATGTGTCTTTACTGGACCATCTGTAAATATTAATCATCTGCACCATCTTTCATTATTTCAAGAGTTATAAAGTGATAAACTTGTGAAGATTTATGACAAGATCAGTGTTATTTGGTCACATTGGTCAGTCCTACTCAGGACTTTGCTGCACTGCTGATGAACTTGCAGAATGTTTTCATGTGGTCTCACCTTCCTGTACCAGGCTTTCTCACAGTCCGGGTCTTGAAGAACAGCAGACGATATGTTAGGGGACACGTCATAAGTGTAACCATTTCCAGAAAAAATGGCTTGACAGATCAAGTTGAAGGTGATAATAATCATCATGATACAAATCTGGAGAAAAGTTAACAATGAGGAATAAGAGTTCAATAGATTGTATAAATATAAACTCGTATCTATATTTGTTGTGTATAATGTTAAGACTGTTATTTAACTACATTTCCCATAATGCACTCTGTTACATGTGTTTCCGGATATACATGTTCCGGTATTTTCTCTCTGATGCGTGTGAGTAAAAGAGCAGTTACATTATAGTTGGGGTGCACGATGTTTGCAAGTCAATGTTGACATTAGAAATCACCAAAACAAACACGACCCTAACCCAAATGGGTGTCACCCCTGTTTTGATAGCTCCGCCCCCACACATACATACGAACCCAGGCAGGCAACTATTATGACGGAACCTGCTGGGGCAGCTGGCCGAGGGGATATTTTTATCAATAAATGAACACATTGAGTAATACTATAGTAGTAGATATGGTAATCTGTGCTCATGAAATCATTTCTGTGCTCATAAAATCATTTGAAAGACTGGTTCTGGCTTATCTGAAGGACATTACTGGACCCTTACTGTCATCTGCAAACATCATCGTCCTAAAAGACTCCTGTCTGACCTCCTCTGACAACTGATCCATCACTATAGCAAACAGGAAGGGGCTCAGAGCCGATCCCTGATGCAGTCCCACCTCCACTTTGAACTCCTCTGTCTGACCTACGACACACCTCACCACTGTCCTGCTCCTCTCATACATGTCCTCACCACTCTGACATACTTCTCTGCTACTCCTGACTTCCTCATACAGTACCACAGGTCTTCTCTTGGCAGCCTGTCATACACTTTCTCCAAGTCTACAAACACACAGTGCAACTCCCTCTGACCATAGCTATACTTCTCCATCAACATTCTCAGCTTGCTTGAAGAAGGATTGTATAAATATAAACTCGTATCTATATTTGCTAAAGCAGCAATAGGAATTTCCAATAGTTTAAAAATCAGTGACATTTACTTAAAACACAACCTAGACTTCCGTTAATCCTCGACACCGTACCGTGTGTGTGTGTGTGTGTGTGTGTGTGTGTGTGTGTGTGTGTGTGTGTGTGTGTGTGTGTGTGTGTCTCTCGCATGAAACTGAGGCGTGTGTTTTCAAAACACCGTAAACCCTTTTATAGGAGCGCAGGTTGACCGTGTTGGTCTGACGGTGAACTGCTTCCCCGGTCCACACATGTGAAATCCGTTCTTTATAATGGCTCAAATAATAACTCTTGGTGTAATTATACTGACTTTATTCAGCTACTCTGAAGAGCAACTGCTTTACAATGAGTCAAATTAATATGTTGTCTTTAACTTGATTGATTCTACTTTTTAAGTAAATATAACAACTGTTAGTCTGTATACTCATTAGCACTCGTAGATACTTAAAATGACGATATTATAGAAAAGGTTTGTTACCGCTGTTTGTCTAAAAGCTGCGCCCTAATTTTTACGGTCTGTCGGATAAACAGTTGTCTGGATTAATAACCGCAATGTATTATAACAATACGTGCAGCCTTGAACCAATCCCGCTAATAAATTACGTTTTTAGATGTTTATTTGCTCTAAAAACAGCAACAAATATCATTAATTACCTTGAAGAGAGATTATCCTCCTGAATCAAACTGCGCAGCTTGTTTTTCCTCTTTAACTTTACATTTCATTTGGTTTTCCTCGTCAGGTGTAGAATCCACAGAGTAACCCACTACTCTGTTATCATTTACCGAAATTACCCTCATTGTTGTCTTGATTATGTCCACGGCCTAAGAAACTCTGCTTAAAAGATGGCGTAAGACCGGAAGAGTGTTCCACGGCACAGTCTATCACATATCACATGACTTGGCTGTTTGTTTCAGGGACACGCCCATATACAGCATCGCCTGGTTTTAACATGTGGAAGTCAGTATGTGACGGGAGGGATGGTTGTGGGCCTGGGACACTATCACTGATTAACCTCCTATTATTTGTATATCATTATAATTACCCTAATTTAATTGGCTGGAACATTTAATTGGCTGGAAGCCCTGCTGCATCATAAAGTCGACTCTGTAGAGGTGATAATGTACATAACTAGACCTAAATACTTAACGTGCAGTGTGATCTCTACATACATTAATGAAGGTAAAGGAAACACACACCAACACTACACACACGAGAGAATGTGCATGTACTGAATCCAAGAGCTATTCTGACTTTTTTTTCAGGGAGATAGTTACAGAAGTCCCTCTAAAATGTTTTAACATCAAATTGTTCACAAATAAACATGTTTAACTGTCTTGTCTAAAGAGACAATTATCTCATGTTTATACAACTGATCTTTAAGGGCCTTGTTCAGGAGCCCAAATGTAGCAGCTTGCTGGACCCTGGAGTGAACTCACAACCTTCTGATTGGTAGCTCAACACCTTAACCACACGATTATAAACATGTATTAATAAAAATCTCTGTCAATCATAAAGCAGTCACATTCCAATATTAGTAGTTTATTTGTTCTGATAGCATTTATTGGATTATTGTTTATTCACTTCTATTTTAAATAAGGTTTGTGTACCTGTAAATCTATCAGTATGCTGTATCCCCACCGGTGTCTGAATAGAACTAGTACAGTTAGGTCTTGTGTTATTAAAGCTAATACAAAAGCTGGTATGTAACACAGAACAAAACACGTGGAGAAACAAGAAACAACTCAGAGGCAGTTTTGCTTTGCTCTAAACTACTGTTAAACTGGGACATAGGAGTCAGTTTAATACAAACACACAAAGACCTAGACATGTTCCACTCAGACACTAAATAAGGTGGAATCATGTAACACCAAACAACATTTATTACTTAAACTTTCTGTACTTCAGAACATGAATATAATGCCTAAATTATTTAGCAGATAAAATTTTACATACCTTAGCTCAATGGACAGGAGAATAAAACGCTGCACATCAAAATATGAGCGCAGAGATTAACCCTTTTAACAATTGTAGGTGCATGGACAGAGTGAGGGGGGAGGTGTGAGTGAATGTGAGTAGGAAGCACAGGGAGGAGGAGTGAATGGGTGAGTGTGGGGAGAATTCCAAAGAAATGAAAAGTCAAGAAGCTTTTATTGTCATTTCAAGCATATATTACTGTTACAGTACACAGTGACATGAGATCAGGGTGTTATATAATACAAAGACAGAGCTATAAGGACTTAGTAAGTTAGATACATAAAGTGCAACTGTGCAACCTGGTGTACACAGTGTGAGACAAGACAAACAAGACAGTGCAGGACAATACAGAAAGACAGTGCACGACAAAAGACAGAAAAGGCAGTTCAGGACAAAAGACAGAAAAGACAGTTCAGGACAAAAGACAGAAAGACAGAAAAGACATTGTAGGACAAAAGACAGTGCAAGACAAAATACAGAAAAGACAATTCAGGACAAAAGACAGTGCAAACAAAAAATATAAGACAATACACAAAAGACAATAAATAGAAACAGCACTGACCAGTGTAAATACTGTATGTTCAGGGTAAATACTGTATAAATACTGTATGTTCAGTGTAAATACTGTATGTTCAGGGTAAATACTGTATAAATACTGTATGTTCAGTGTAAATACTGTATAAATACTGTATGTTCAGTGTAAATACTGTATAAATACTGTACAAATACTGTATGTTCAGTGTAAATACTGAATGTTCAACAATATTGCGTGAGCAGTAATACTAGAATGAACACAGTGTAATAGCAGCAGTTACCTGAGATATTATAAAGGATTGTGTAAAACAGAAATCAATTGAAATGTGAGACAACATGTGCAAAGAGCAAAAACAGTGTGAAAAAACAGCATGTAAACAGGTTGATGGATGTATATTGGAAGTGTGTGTATTTGGTGTAGGTCTGTGCAGTCCATACAGTTGATGTGTATGTGTGTTGTGCTCATCACAGTTCAGTTCAGTGATTGAGTCTGATGGCTTGTGAGAAGAAACTGTTACACAGTCTGGTCGTGAGTCCCCAATGCTTCGGGACCTTTGCCCAGACGGCAGGATGGTGAAGAGTGTGTGTAAGGGGCTGTGGGGTGAAGAGTGTGTGTGAGGGGTGTGTGTGTGGAGGTGAAGAGTGTGTGTGAGATGTGTGTGTGGTGTGAAAAGTGTGTGTGGGGTGTCTGTGTGTGTGTGTGGTGTGTAGGGTGAAGAGTGTGTGTGAGGTGTGTGGGGTGAGGAGTGTGTGACGGGTGTGTGTGGGGTGAAGAGTGTGTGTGAGGTGTGTGTGCGTGAGGTCCACAATGCTGTTGGCTTTGCGGATACAGCGTATGGTGTAAGTGTCCATGATAGAGGGAAGAGAGAATCCAATGATCTTCTCAGCTGTCCTCACCATCCACTTCAGGGTCTTGTGCATGGGCGTAAATCCCGGGGGGGAGGGGGGGTACATCCCCCCCCCATCCGAGTTTTGCCCCCCCCCCCCCCCCAAAAAAAAATATTTAAAAAAAATCGCACTCTCTATTATGAAAAATATATGTATGTATACCTAAATAATTGTCTAAGTAGAAAAAAACCCGCACAAAAAATGCATTTAGAAACAGTTGAGTCCCCCCTCTCTCTCTCATCAATAGTTGATGCAGACTCGTTCATAATTTAGTTGCGGCAAAAATGCTGATTACCGATGTTTTTTTCCATGAATCTGCTATATTAGCGATTAAAATATTACTTATCTAGTTAAAATTAGTTTGTTTACTTGCTTGTTACACAGTGCACTGTAACTAACACGCCAAAGCCGTTTCCCATGCATTGTTTTATTTGGGACGACTCGGCATAATGTTAACTTAACATTAACGGCCACAATTAGCATATTGTTTAGCTGTGCATTTACAAATGAGCACCGTGCTACGTCCGAACTGAGCTCACTGTATTTTTTTGTATAATCAATTTCTTTTTAAGTGTCTTAATTAATTTTAAATAAAATTTAAAACATTTTTTAATTACTTGTTTTTATTGTTGTGATTATTTTTTATGATAGTTTTACTTTCTTTATGTAAAGCACTTTGAATTACCATTGTGTATGAAATGTGCTACAGTATAAATAAACTTGCCTTGCAGTGTCATAGACTAGATAAAATGACTACAATAATAATGATAGAAGCAAAGTTTTTCACTGTGGGGACATATCTTTATAAGTACAATTTAACTATTATTTGTGTCCCCCCTTCAAAAATTGCTCATGAGAAATTTTATATTTATTGTCCCCCCCTACACTTAAATGAAATTTACGCCCATGGTCTTGTGATCTGAGATGGTGCAGTTCCCAAACCAGATAGTGGTGCAGCTGCTCAGGATGATCTCAATGGTCCCTCTGTAGAACATGGTCAGGATGGGGGGAGGGAGATGTGCCTTTCTCAGCCTTCATAAGAAGTAGAGACACTGCTGGGCTTTTTTGGTGATGGAGCTGATGTTGAGTGACCAGGTGAAGTTCTAGATGAACACCAAGAAATTTGGTGCTCTTGACGATCTCTACAGATGATCCGTTGATGTACAGCGGAGAGTGTACTCTGATTTTCATTATTAAATTCTGAAATTACTACTACTACTACATTTACATTTACATTTACAGCATTTGGCAGACGCCCTTATCCAGAGCGACACACATAAGTGCTTAAATCTCTAACATTGAATACATTAATGCTGCTCACTAGGTTACATACTTAAGATACCATGAGTTTAAAACATTTGTTCAAAGTTACGATGAAAAAGTGTCAAAGGTCAAAGTTTACAATGAAAAAGTGTCAAAGTGTCAAAGGTTTTTTTTTTTTTTTTTAAATGCAAAAGATAAGGAAAGAAGTGCTAGTTGAAGTGTTTCCTGAATAAGTAGGTCTTCAACCGCCGCTTGACAATAGCCAGTGACTCAGCTGTCTGGACCTCTAGGGGAAGTTCATTCCACCACCTTGGTGCCAGAACAGAGAAGAGTCTTGTAGTATACTTGCCTCTTACCCTGAGAGATGGTGGAACCAGTCGAGCAGTGCTGGTAGATCGGAGGTTGCGGGGTGCAGTGCGAGGAATGATGAGGGCTTTGAGGTAAGAGGGAGCTGGTCCATTTTTGGCTTTGTAGGCCAGCATCAGTGTTTTGAATCGGATGCGTGCAGCTACCGGAAGCCAGTGGAGGGATCGCAGCAGCGGGGTGGTATGCGAGAACTTTGGCAGGTAGAAAACAAGCCGGGCAGCTGCATTTTGGATAATTTGCAGAGGACGGATTGCGTTCATATGTAGACCTGCCAGCAGCGCATTGCAGTAATCCAGTCTAGAAATGACAAGAGACTGAACAAGTACCTGAGCAGTCTGTGTGGACAAAAATGGCCGAATCATTCTAATGTTGTAGAGAAGAAACCGATATGAGCGAGTCACATTAGCAACATGAGAGGAAAAGGACAGTTGATTGTCCATGGTTACCCCAAGGTTGCGAGCTGTGGCTGAAGGGGAGATCAGATCGTTGTGCAAGGATATAGCAAGATCATGACCTGGGGATGAATCACCTGGGATGAACAGCAGTTCAGTTTTGTTAGGATTGAGCTTTAACTGATGAGCAGTCATCCATGATGAAATTTCTGCCAGACATGCTGAGATCCGATCAGAAGCTGTGGCATCTGAGGGTGGGAAAGAGAAGATAAGTTGTGTATCATCAGCATAGGAGTGGTAAGAGAACCCATGTGAGGAAGCAACTTCACCAAGAGAGTGAGTATACAGGGAGAAAAGAAGAGGACCAAGTACTGAGCCCTGTGGGAAGCCAGTGGAGAGTCTGCGTGGAGCAGATGTCACTCCCCTCCATGTTACCTGATATGAGCGTCCTTCCAGGTAGGAAGCAAACCATTCCCAAGCTGATCCGCAAATCCCAAGACTCTTGAGGGTGGATAAGAGAGTCTTGTGGTTGACCGTATCAAACGCTGCTGAAAGGTCAAGGAGGATAAGGACGGATGACAGTTTGGCTGATCTAGCAGCATGTAGTTTCTCAGAGACATCCAAAAGGGCTGTCTCTGTAGAGTGAGCTGCTTTAAAGCCAGACTGGTTGGGATCTTGGAGGTTGTTCTACTACTGCTAATAATAATAATAATAATAATAATAATAATAATAATAATAATAATAATAATAATAATAATTATACGTCTTAAGACTAGCAACATAGAGACTTTTTCAGTAATTGTGTATAGACGCCATTTACTGGACAATTTAAATCAAACTGCATTACAAAAGAGCCTTCGTCGCCCTCTGGTGGACAATATTGCGAATTGCATTTCAGATAGCCACTTTACAGCCACTTTTATTTTATAGTTGATTCTCACGTTTCTATCGATAAAACACTTAAATATCAAGTGGTGTAGATGTGAGGAAAAACTATAAACTACAAGAATCAACATAATTTGCTCACAGGATTATTTTTTGTTACTCGCACCATTCTGTATAAACTCCAGAAGACTGTTATGTGTGAAAGAATTGTTTTTTATTGTTGATCCGAGCTCAGTGATCCGACTCAACGGGGTGAAAAGGGATTTACGATTAAATGCAGAGAAAAAACAAGCAAAAACATAATTTATAATTATGTAATTAAATAATTTAAGACCCACACATGAAAGGGACAACACATGAAACCTTCATTTATGAATCCTCACACCACTTACGCATAAAGAGTTTCATACATCATTTGTCGATGAGTCGTTTGCAACGGATCGATTCATCGAATCGGCTCTTGTTGAGACTCGACTCACATACTGGGAGCGTATTTGTTAATGAATTGATTTAATTAGAAATTAAGCTCAAATTAAACGTAGAGCTGTAGCGAGTTAGAGAGTCATATTAAAGTAAATTAAAATAAACTCTTGTCGGAGATTTGCAAAGTTTTATTGAAACAATAAAGAGCCGTTTTTGAGTCGACTCACACTATAGAGCTTGAGAGTCGTACTGATTCTGATGTGATACTGAATTGTGCTTCTTTTGGAAACAAAAGTGATTCAGATTTATTGTTCATTATTTTGTAAATCTTTGTAATCTTTGAAACAATAGCTGTGTAAGAGAAATAATACACTTTTGGAGTGTTTAAAACTTTATATAGCCTTTTGCTTTTATAATGTTTTATTAATGATGTCATCATGAGATCTTTAATAAACATGATTGTTATAAGATTAATCTGTAATTTATAAAAGCATGATTGTGTAATAATGAAATGTTTTAGTACACAAACACCAGCAGAGGCAGTGAAATTCATATCAATCTTTATTTGTCTTTAGAAATTTAGCGTGACGAATCTTGTCCTTGCTTTGCCTCCCATGCTTCCCCCCGCACGGCCTGCGCTCTTCACGATGGGCTGAAATGGAGCTTTTACATAAAGTGCTTCTGCCAACCAGCTTTCTTTCTTTCATTTTCTTTTATTTTTTTTTTTGCAATAGAAAAACAATAATACAGACATGTGGTAGTGGACAAAAAGAAAAAAAATCATCCCATGGCTCACATGATGAGAGAGAGAGAGAGAGAGTGAAGAGAGAGAGAGAGTGAATCTTTAAAAAAAAGAGAGAGAGAGAGAGAGAGAGAGAGAGAGAGAGAGAGAGAGAGAGAGAGAGATCAGTGAGCGAGCTCAGCCCAGGATGAGGCTGGATTTTCCACCAGGAGGGTTTCTTCGGCCAGAGGAGGCACCAGAGGCCTGTTTCTGCTCTTCCTCCTTCTGCTGCTGCTGAGGCTCTTCCTCAGGGGCTTCGAAATCCTGTGACTGATCTGCACACAAATACACAAACGCACACTCGCTGTGATTAAGTGGCTCTAATCCCAGTACCACGATCAACCCTGTGCTCCAGATGTGCAGCTTTAAATACAGTGAAGCCTGGAGGAGACAACACTCACTTTACCTACAGACCACACAGATGTCACTACCACAGGAGATCACAGCCTCCAGGCAAATAACCAACATCTCTCATTTTATACACATCACTAATGTACTCTTATTATTCGCCTGCCATTATGTTGGCAGACTACCCCCCTGAATAAAGCCCTCTTTTTGTGGACTGTCTCCATAAACGTAGCAGATGAGCTTTATTATACAGATCCACTATAAAACCTGATGAATATTACACTGTGAATGAAATCTGTCTCAACTATTTAAGATAAACGTTTTACTACTGCAACGCAGGTCTGATGAATAAGACACAGTGTTTTCTCAGAGAGCATGTAGCAGAGCCACCGTTTATCTTAATGTGCATCATGTGCTGGTGTTTAGAGCTACAGAGAGAGAGAGAGAGACAGGGGGAGATAGAGAGAGAGACGAGGAGATAGAGAGAGAGAGAGAGAGAGAGAGAGAGATTAACCAGAGAGAGAGGAGAGAGAGAGAGGAGAGAGAGAGAGAGAGAGATAGAGATAGATGAGAGTAGAGAGAGGAGGAAGATTACTTAAAAGACTGATTAGAACGAGGATGAGTACAGTAAAAACACTCACATGGTTTACTTGCTCGTAGTTTCCTCCTGGAAAAAACAAAGAGGTTTTAAAATACAAACACAGCTACAGATCAGCGCTAGTCCTGTTTTCACTCAGCCGTGTAAGTCAATAAGACAAGTAGCACTTACAGCAGACACTTGTTATCTCCAAATGTCTCTAAATGTGTTTATTACTTAAAACCCACTGTGTGTGTGTGTGTGTGTGTGTGTGTGTGTATCTGTCTCTGTGTGAGTGTGTGTGTATCTGTCTCTGTGTGAGTGTGTGTAGATATCTGTCTCTGTGTGAGTGTGTGTGTATCTGTCTCTGTGTGAGTGTGTGTGTATCTGTCTCTGTGTGAGTGTGTGAGAGTGTGTGTATCTGTCTTTGTGTGAATGTGTGTGTATTTGTCTCTGTGTAAGTGTGTGTGTGTATCTGTCTGTGTGTGTGTATATCTGTCGCTCTGTGTGTGTGTATTTCTGTCTGTGTGTGTGTGTGTGTGTATCAGTCTGTGTGTGTATTTGTGTGTTTGTGTAATAGGACTGTCACGACGTGAAACAGGTTAGATCCAAATGCTGGTTTATTAGGCAAAATCCAAGACAGGCAAGGGTCACACATCAGGCAAATAACAACATCACAGGAAATCCAAGAGCAGAAGTCAATAATCCAGGCGTAGTTCAGGGCAGGCAGCAAACGTTCACAAACACGAAAAACAAGCAAGGTCAAAAACAGGGACACAGACAGAACAGAATAAACGCTCAGTATGAAGACAGTGCCAACAATACCTCGCAACACGAAAGAGTTCTGAGTGAGCTTAAATAGACCGGGTGATTACCAACAGGAAAGAGGTGTGCTGTGCATAACAAGGACAGCGAGGTTCACAACATTAAAGCTCTTTCTCAGACCTAAATTTTTATCCATTTCCTTCAAACAGACTAAACATAAGAAGACCTGTGCCACACACACACACACACAACACACACACACACACACACACACACACACACACACACACACACACACACACACACACGCACACACGCACACACACACACGCACACACACACACACGTTAAAAACATGTCTTCACAAATTCTGCTGCGTTATAATCTGTGACAGAGGAGCAGCTACAGCAGGTATAATAACTGCTTTCTCCAACACAGCACTGACGCTCAGGCTGAGGAGACATCCACCCGGGCAGGATATAAACTAACTGTAGAGACGATAAAAACCTATATACTGTGTACAAGTCAATCCCGGGGGTCATATAGGTTAGGAACTAATGATATGAGTTATGGACCCACTGTATGGGTTCTAAAACGATTGCGTTGTAAAGTTATTAACCAAACACACAGAAGGTTCTGAATTAATAGTCTGGGTTAGGAACCAATGATAGAGTTAAAGAGAGAGAGGCATCAGTAAATAGTCCCACAGTTGCTTCCTAATCTGTACAATTGGTTCATAACCTCTTTGGCTTGTTCATAATTTGCATGATTGGGTTTGCCGTAAAGACTTTCCTACAGTTCTACATCTTATGAGTCAATCACATGGTTTATGAACCAATCGTAGAGATTAGAAAGCAATTGTAGGATCACATCTACTACATCTACTGATGCCTCTGTCTCTCCGTTCTGCACTCACCGTGGGTTTGGCTGCGTGTTCAGAGTTGTTTAGGTAGATTGGCGGCTGGTGGCACCGCCTCAGTGGGGCGGAGTGTTCTCCACACAGCACTCCGCTCGCTTCTCCGCCTGCAGCGATAAATAAGGTTGATGACATCATCAGCAATGCAAGTATGAGAAAAGTTCTGTGTAGTAGTCAACATGTCTGTTCTGCGCTGCTGTAGCACTACTACTGTTACCTTGCACTAAGTTCTCTGGTTAGAATTAAACCTGACTTTAGTGGACAAACTTGTCATGTGGCGATTTTACAAAACGTCAGTCTACAGAATGACACTCATCAAAAATCAGGCTGATCATGGAAATAGTTCAGACATAAAATGAGCGTGATTACTGCATTAGCATCATTAATATGTTCACACACAATATTCTGACCGTCATGATGAGGTGGACGTGAGGCTTTGGAGGACAGAAATGCTTCTGCAATACGAGTAATGGATAGACGCTACTCGCCAAATATGGTACAATTCTGGATTCTATATGAACTTATGAACCTCAGTGTATAGAAGTTTAATAAGCTATGACCTAAGATGTGTCAAGAGATGAACTTGTCAGATGGACTGGTCATTCATCAACTGGGCAGGTATCTACAGCAGCGAGATGAGTTATGAACCAGTCAAGTTACCGCGTATCAGTTTAAGGGGTTATGAACCAATTACAGAGGTTATGAACTAACTGTTCTGGTATAACCATTTTAAGAACATGTAATGAACCAATCATCCATAACCTGGTCCTATCCAGGTTATGAATACGCTATGAACCACTCATAATGTTATGAGCCAGTCGTACGGGTTATGAACGAGCTGTACTGGTTATATCCGAGTTAAAAAGCAATACAAGGTTTAGGCACCAATCATAGGCACCTATGCTGCGGCTCCTGGGGAGCAGGGGGGGGGGGGGTTTCAGTGCCTTGCTCAAGGGCAGGCCCGAGACTCGAACCCACAACCTTAGGGTTAGGAGTCAGACTCTCTGACCATTAGGCCATGACTTCCCCAGGATCCAAACAAAACAAAGTTAAAGACAGTAAGTTAGTCCTAGATTAATAAAGTTCAACTTTGCAACCTGGTGCAAACACCACAGGACAAGATGAACAAGACAGAAAAACAGTGCAGGACAAAAGACAGAAAGACAGAAAAAACAGTGCAGGACAAAAGACAGAAATGACAGTGCAGAACAAAAGACAGTGCATGAAAAAAGACAGTGCAGGACAAAAGACAGTGCAGGACAAAATACAAAAGACAGTGCTGGAAAAAGAGACAAAAGACAGGACAAAAGACAAGAGGCTCTCAACAGTATTAAGGCCTAAATGTGTTGTGTTTCACAACCTAATGACCAAAACAAAGCATAAATCCTTTCTGATAGATCTCAGAACACAATATAACACTTTACTACATTTTATTTTACCTTTGAAAAAGTAAAGCTGACATTTTAACATAATTAATACATTTCCTTTATAAATAGACACACAATCTCCCTCGAGAATGTGATAAGAAAATGATTTTGGATTCTATTTGTTGTGCTACCCAGGAACTATGGCAGCTAGTAATATTGCTTAGATTATTGTCTGTTAGGGTGCAGTAGGAATTTCTCACATTTTCTAATGTGTATTAATTAGTTTAGTCTGAAGCACAATGAAGAGCTGACATTCATTCACAAAAGTTTCTCAGTGGAATCACTTTAAACAGAATCATTAATGGCTAAAAGAACCTATATATA